>NW_026962837.1:0-7500 GCF_032445375.1 Bacillus rossius redtenbacheri
GCTAGCTTGAATTAAAGTCTTGCTCTCTCAACATTCACTGCATGCACATTGTAATGTAAGTTATGTCAACCTGGTTATTCACGTACTGTTAACTCCATGGCATGGCTGTTGAAACTGCTACCTCTGCACCATGTAAAAGCACTTTTTCATATGTGTGTTTGCCTAGCCAAGGTTTTTGTACGCCTACTAGTTGTGGGATTTATTTTTTTTATTTTTTCCCCCCTCCTTTATGAGTGTTGTGTTTGCATGGTGAAACAGTAACTGCAACCTTCCTTGAATCTGTATGATGGCCCTGAAAAGGGCCGTTTTGTAAGGTGTGGCACAGCTGGCCTACCCTCCGAAGCCGTACAGAGTGCGGCCCTGCCTCTTCAAGGCGTACACGACGTCCATTGCGGTGACGGTCTTTCTCTTGGCGTGCTCTGTGTAGGTGACAGCATCGCGGATCACGTTTTCCAGGAACACTTTGAGCACGCCTCGTGTCTCCTCGTAGATGAGGCCCGAGATGCGCTTCACTCCACCGCGCCTGGCCAGCCTACGAATGGCCGGCTTGGTGATGCCCTGGATGTTGTCACGCAGCACCTTCCTGTGACGCTTAGCGCCACCTTTCCCCAGACCTTTTCCGCCCTTTCCGCGCCCGGTCATGTTTGCGTGCTCCTGTTTCAGCTGGGAATGTGCTGCTCGGCCGCCTCTGTCGTTAGTTTCTATGGATCGACTTCTGTGCTGTGATTGGCTGTTCTCGCCAGCCAATGGAGATGCCGGGCCAATCGCAGTGCACCACAGCTTTAACAAAACTGTTGAAATTTTTACAGCACGCGCAGACGGACCACGATGGCGCGCACGAAGCAGACGGCTCGTAAATCTACTGGAGGCAAAGCGCCGCGCAAGCAGCTGGCCACCAAGGCGGCTCGCAAGAGCGCGCCGGCCACGGGGGGAGTGAAGAAGCCACATCGCTACCGCCCTGGCACTGTCGCGCTGCGAGAAATCAGGCGCTACCAGAAAAGTACCGAGCTGCTTATCCGCAAGCTGCCCTTCCAGCGCCTGGTGCGAGAGATCGCCCAGGACTTCAAGACAGACTTGCGCTTCCAGAGCTCGGCCGTCATGGCGCTGCAGGAGGCCAGCGAGGCTTACCTGGTGGGGCTCTTCGAGGACACCAATTTGTGCGCCATCCACGCCAAGAGGGTCACCATCATGCCCAAGGACATCCAGCTTGCCCGGCGTATCCGTGGCGAGCGTGCTTGAGTTCCTTGCCATTTTTTTTGCAAGGGGGAAAAAAAAAACAGCCCTTATTAGGGCTAAAAATAACTGTCAAATTTGAAAGGAAAACAGTTGTCTGGCTTTTTGTACCTATTAGCTGTCGTTGACCTTTACCCAGCCAATAATATATTACATTAATAAGAATTTGGAAAAACACAGTTATAGTGTCTGTGTTTTGAGGTGGTTGTTTATATTGTACACAAAAGATTTGCACACAATGCAATGTATTCTGCATAGGAAATAAAAACTCTTCAAACAGTGCCTGTCTGCAGTAGCAGCACCATCAGCAGCAGCAGCAGCAGCAGCAGCAGCAGCAGCAGCAGCAGCAGCAGCAGCAGCAGCAGCAGCAGCAGCATAAAGTTCACCATTAATACCCTGAGACCTAATCCTTACAAAAAAAATATGTGTGTGTGTGTGTGTATATATGTGTATATATATATATATATGCTGAAATAAGAGTGAGATGTTTGTAAGACGTTTTCCTGCTTAAAAACTTTAAATAATTTTGCACCTAAACTATACACACAATGTAATTGATAAATTTCTTTATTTATTTATTTATTTCCCCCGCTTCAAATACCATAAGAAATTTTTTAACCAGAATTTTACCTAACGGCAGAGGTGTGGCTATAGGAGGCAATGATTGCAACAACTGATACCTTCATGACTAGTATTGTTGGCCCTTAGAAGGGCCGATAAGGTGGTACAGTGCCACAGAAAGTGCCAGCGGTCCTGCTGGCATCTTCATTTCCGCTTTGGGGCTGCTTTCTTGGGCGACTTGCTCTTTGGGGCAACCTTCTTTGGCTTTGGAGCACGGGGTTTCTTCGTGGGAGGTTTGGACACCTTTTTTGCCTTTGAAGGTGCCTTCTTGGGCTTGGGGGTTGCAGCTGCTGCCTTTTTTTTCTTTTCTGCTGTAGGCGGAGTCTTCTTGACTGGTTTCTTGCCCACCGCTGCCTTCTTGGCTACGGATCGCTTCTTTTCCTTAGGGGCAGCTGCACCACGCTTGCCGCTTGGAGCCTTGGGCTGGTCCGGAGCACCGGTGGTCCCTGAAGCCAGCTTGAAGGAGCCAGACGCACCCTTGCCTTTGGTTTGGACAAGCTCGCCGCTAGCCACTGCTGCCTTCAAGTATTTCTTGATGAAAGGTGCCAGCTTTTCCGCATCTACTTTGTAGGTAGAGGCGACGTATTTCTTGATGGCTTGCAGTGATGAGCCGCCCCTTTCCTTGAGGCTCTTGATCGCAGAGGCCACCATTTCAGATGTGCGCGGGTGCGCGGGCTTGGCTCGTGGCTTCTTCGACGCAGCCTTGCCTTTCTTCGGGGAAGCTGCCTGTGATGGGGCAACAGCTGGTGCTGCAGTCGCTGCTGCGGTATCTGCCATGACGAGACTGATCCTACAGAATGCAAGAGCAAAGTGAAAATAAAATTTTTCTCTCTGCAAATATCTGGTTACCCAATTTTCTGGTTGCGGACGGTTCAGAAAATTCTCGATGCCTTGCTCACGTAGGGAGCAGCGCACTTTGGACAGCGAAAGTAATGTAGGGCTTCTTTAGCACTGATTTTTCAATGTTTTCTAAATGTCAGCAGTCTACGATGACATAATGGGCAGTTCCACTAATAGTGTAATTTTTTTATGGCAGCTGCACTGTTTAATTTGCACTGCGAGCTGTTTAAATTTACTGCTACACCAAACAGGGAACTTTTCATTTGCAGATGTTATTCAAGGAATCAAATACGTAATTTGTGCTGGAATCACTTGAAAATGGTTAAATTAACTTAGGTATACTTTAGTGTATAGTATGCTGAAAATGTGGAGATAATTTCATGAAGGCTGTTTGCTGTGGAAGCACTAGCAAATCACCTTGTTCAGTGCCACCTGGAATGGCTTTCTTCGTGCACCTCCAAGGATGATGTGATTATTATTGTGAGTAAATTTTGTTTACATTTTCATTGTGTGAATAATAAAACTTTTAACTGTACACACAACAAGCATTTCACTTGGATCTGATGCATTCTCAAGAGTGCAGTTTCTGTTTAGCTTTTAAAACTGGCTGCCCTTCAATTCACTCAAGGTGCAGATGCAAGTTGCTGATGAAGTATTCCACACACATGCTACATTGGAGAAATATTTTAATAAAAATTAAAACTCTTGCAGGATTTCGAATAAAAACTATCCTATTTATCCCTTCTATGTTTTGGTACTGCGAAATTGAGAGAGGTAAGTAAGTTGTGAGGTTATTTTTACTTGCTTGCATGTGAGGTTAGCAGAGCAAAAATATTTTTGAAATTGCAGATACATGGTCACTTTATTTCGTTGCAAACATTTATAAGCTCGTAATCTTATTTAAAGTCTCCATACTTAATGCGTTTGGAAAACCTTCTTTCTCTCAATTTTACAATGGAACAAAATTTTACTTGTATGTGTACATTAATTCCATCTCTAAATGATGTAGGTTTACGCACCGAGATCAGGTACATTGTAGAGAGAAAAACACACGAGTACCTGCTTATTTTGAAGTTTTAATGAGTATATTAAAAAAAAAAAAAAAAAACGATAAAAATATAATTGAAAAAGTATATTATTCACGTATTTTTGAGGATGAGGGGAGGGGGTGTTTTTGTCCGATGGTCGTTTATCTTTAAAGAAATTTCCGTTGGACCTGTGCGTTCTTGCTCTGCCAATTCTCGAAAAATGAAATATTTTAAGTCGTCTTTTATGTGCTAACTTCATTATATTTGGCTGCATTCGTATTTTTATTAGTTTTGAAACATTCATGTCACGGAAAATAATCATAAACCAGGACAAAAACGTTTTGACTAAATGTTCTAGGTTGGTTGTAAAACATTTTCTTATTTTATTTCACATCGGAAACATCTGTTAAGTTGTAAGCTTTGTAATGAATGCGACAGTCACTTGTTCGCTGAAGTGTTTGTTTAAGAAATTAGTATTGTAAATTTGTTTATGGTCTTGTTAAATGAAATTTTAAGTGAAATCATTTGGGAAAACAGAGGCTACAGGAATTTTCAACACAACTTGATGACCGACGTTGTGACTAGTGTGGGAGTGTGTGCTCGTGTAAATATCAATTTTTCTTACTCCTCGTGCCGGTCAACAGGAAAACAGCGAGTGTGTTATCTCATCGCGGGCGTGTGATTGCGTGTGGTAAATTGTGCTAGGTTAATTACCGCAAAACTCCACTGTGTGCAAATATGTAGTGTGTCGCTGTATGCAAATATTTGGTATGTCTTTTTTTTTTTTTTTTTTTTTTCAGGCAATACACACTTTGAATTTTACACAATTTCGATGCTGCAACCTAAGTGTATACATGCGAATAGGATTGCTTAAATGAAAAAGTAAAGTAGGAGGTAAGTGCAAATGTTTCCAGGAGGTTATGCACACACAATCTATTTTATGAATTAATAGTTATTATCTAAGAAAATGATAGAAGATTATAAATAATGTGTGCAGAATAATACAGAATTTGCATGTTACACAAAAAAAAATATATATATATATTCCAAATATTGTTAGCAAAATGCACCTAGATTAGTGAGCTGGATTTTTTTTTTTTTTTTGTATTTTTGTTCTGTTGATCCCACGTGGAGTCAAGGCTCCGGGATATAGAACATGTATGTGCAGACAATTAATATTTACATGATGCAAGTTACCAAGAAAAAAAATTTCAAAAAAAAAAAATACATAACATGTTACACAATTTAACTTTATGCAAAACATGAAGCAGCTGTTATCACAAGTCCATTCAACAAATTAACAGTTCAATTTCTCTATTATCAATCAAATTAAAGAATAGCTTCAGAGGGTAGGTAGGATATTCTAGAAGAATTTTTTTTACTGTTTTTTTTTTTAATACTGGTAAATTGTTTTAGTTATTTTCTGTGATATTAAGTTGTAAAGTTTTACTCCCAAGTAATTTAGTCCATTTTCAAATCGCCTAGTGTTATGTTCAACTATCCTCAATTTACTAGCATTTCTGGTGTTATACCTATGTGCGAATATCTAAAAAAAAAAAAAAAAAAAAAAAAATAATAATTTTTTTTTTCTTCTTTTTCTTAAGAATGAATAAAAAGTTTCTAGAACGTATTCATTTATGGCAGTCAGGACTTTAAGTTTTTTGAATTTTGGTCTGCAGTTAGATGATTTTTTATCTTTTGTTATTATTCTAATAGCTCCTTTTTTTTTTTTTTCCCCCAATGTTATATGGCAGAAAGAGTAGAGCTATGGCTACTGTGACATCATGCATTGATGGGAAGGTTATTGTTGGATAACAAAAATTTAGATGATATAATTTTTATTTTTTTCCATACACAACACATTGCAGGTACAATTTTACAGGTTACAGCTGTACCACCTCTAGTATTGCTGCCGACCATCCAACAAATGAGCACACTAAACAGGCATTGATGACATTGTTATCAACGTCTTTTTGAATCTCTCATTATTATACATAACTGCCCACTGAAACAGAGAAACTTCAAAATAGGTGTGTGTGTGTGTGTTTATATATATATATATATATATATATATATATATATATATATATATATATATATATATATATATATATATATATATACATATATACATACATACATACATACATACATACATACATACATACATACATACATACATACATACATACATACATATACACTTATCTATTTATTTTTTCACTTTGAATTTTGTATGAGGTATACACATGCAAAGATTCACAGCTGCTGCTGGGTGGGTGAGTGAGTGAGTGAGTGATTGATTGATTGATTGATTGATTGATTGATTGATTGATTGATAGAGAGTGAGTGTGTGTGTGTGTGTGTGTTAGGGGGGGGGGGGGGGGGGAAATGTGGTGATTGTGGGGGAAAAAAAAATTTAAAATTGAAATTTTTAAAAAAAAATTTTTTTCTGTAGGGTGCAAAATAGTAGTGCCAACGGCACGTGGTGTTCCCAAGCGGTCACCCATCTAAGTACTAACCACGCTCGACGATGCTTAACTTCGGTGATCGGACGAGAACCGGTGTGTTCATCGTGATATGGCCGTTGGCAATGATATAGATGTTTTTTTTTTGCAGTTTGTATTTGCCACTCGAAATAGCTATACCAGGTGTGATTGTTACAAACAACAGGAGAAATCGTGTAATGAACACTCTTTTACTTCCCCCCCCCCCCCCCCCTCCCCACACACAACACCCACCACCCTCACCATCCCAACCACCAAAGCCCTCTTCAAAATACACTCTCACACACACACACAAACCCACACTCTATAACTGATGAACATTACCATAACTTCTTAAAGCCATTAGATAATATTTAACTCAAGAAAGGTATTGTGATATGTTTAAAGAAAGAAAGGTGAAACCTTTAACTTTACCAGCAGGTATTAGTATCACTGAGGTATCTTCTAGGTTGTAGCAGCAATAGTAGTAATAATAATAAAATTAAATAAGGTAATAAAAAAGAAAAGTTATACATGTGATCAAATCATGAATGTATAAAACTGGAATGAATTTAAATTTTTTTTATTTTTCTTCATAGGCTGTTTTGAAATTGATGAGTAAGTGCCTCTTCTTTTAAATTTTTTAATGCTGAACACTGTTACATAAGAGATGAATGTTTAGAAAATTTAAAAAAAAAAAAAAGCTAGCCCAGCCCCCTCCCCCCCTCACACAAAATCCAAACAAAAAAAAAAACACCCTCCTTCAAAACATCACATAATCATCCAGCCAGCAGTGCAGACGAGAAATTTGCACTCGGGGCCGCCATTTTGACGATAAATTCTTGCATGGCACACCAAAGGTAGGAAAGAATTTAAAAAAATAAAAATAATGGGCGAGCACCCTCGCGTCTGCCTGTAGAAAATGAAGTTAAAAGTAACATAACCTAAAGACAGGCACACACTAGGGTGCTCCCAGGCGGTTGAGAAATTTTTTCCCGCCAAAAGACTTATATATATTATTTATTTTACTGTTTTTGGCAGGGGGCTATGTCGGTCTGTGTGCAAAGTAGTTCCTACTCCCGCCGCCAGGAGCGCGCGCGGTGGGTAGCGATGTTGTTTTTTCTGCTTTCATTTGTTTATTATTTAGAGGGTTAATGCTATGTAAATGTACGCAAGTTTGGTTATGTGTCGGTAGTTGTGCGAGATTTAATTTCCGAAACGAAATTTGACTTTCATCGGCCTGCATTTCTCACTTATTCGGATAATACATGTGTGTTTATGTATGTATAATA
>NW_026962837.1:12500-28455 GCF_032445375.1 Bacillus rossius redtenbacheri
AAGCTGCTCTTGTGGTTTAAGAGGGGGTACAGCGTTGCTAGTCTTGCGTTGGCTTGAGCTTGTTTACTGGCGATGTGGTTCTTCCATGTGAGTCCGCGGTCCATGTGTACTCCTAAGTATTTTACAGTTGTTTTGTATTCGATGTCGTTATTGAATAGGTTGAGCTGCGGCAGGTTTTCTGGGACTCGTCGGCGCGTGAATATGATGGCTTCGCATTTGCCTACGTTAATTGATGTCCTCCAGTCGGTGAACCATGCTTCTATGGTGTGTAGCGAATCTTGCAGTCTTCGTACAGCCAGGTGGGGGCTGAGGGAGCTTGTATAGAGCATGGTGTCGTCTGCATAACACGCAATGTTGGCTCCAGGTAGTTGTGGGAGATCTGCTACATATATGTTAAATAGCAGGGGCCCTAGTATACTGCCTTGCGGTACCCCTGCTAGTATTGGTCTAGGTGTGGATATGGCGCCTGGAATGTGTGCACGAAATGAGCGGTGATGGAGGTATGAGTCTAATGTTTTGATGTATGTGTCCGGGAGTTGTATGACCTGGAGTTTGTGTAGCAGTCCTTCGTGCCATACTCGATCAAACGCCTTTTCTATGTCGAGAAAGACAGCTGCAGTGTATTGGCGCCAGTTGAATGCGTGTGTAATGTGTTCTGTAATACGGACTAATTGTTGCGTGGTGGAGTGACGAGCCCTGAAGCCAAACTGGTAGTCCGGGATTACACGATGTTCTTCCAGATGTAGTTGGATGCGGCGAGCTAGCACTTTCTCTGCGACTTTAGACAGCGTGTTGAGGAGACTAATTGGTCTGTAGCTGGTTGGTAGTTTGGGATTTTTGCCTGGTTTTGGGAGTAGGATTAGTTTGGCTTCTTTCCAGGTGTGTGGCCAGGAGTTTGTTTGTAGGATGCCATTGATGCAGGATGTGATTGCCTGAAGGGCAGGGAGTTGGAGTTGTTTGAGGACTAGGGAAGGGATTTTGTCTGCTCCTGGCGCTTTGTTGTTCTTCAGAGATTTAATTATTCTTTTCACTTCCATTTCTGTGGTAAGGAGAGGTTCCGTGGTGGTTGTGGCTAGTCGCATGTTGGCTATTTGCTCTGACACTAGGAGTGTGTGAGGCGGATTGTTGGGGAGGATGTTGGGCTGGAAGGCAAGTTCCTGGCTGTCAGCTAGCGCCTTCACTTTCTCCTGTGGTGTGTAGGCGAATGTTCCAGTTGGCTGTTGAATGGGGGGAATGATGACGGGTTTGGCAGTTAATGATTTGGTGGCTTTCCATAGAGTGTTGTCGGCTGTGGTTAAGTGTGAGATTTTGTGGTCCCACAGTGTGGCTCGGTGTAGTGCTAGGTGACTGAGGAATTCGGAGTGAAGATCGTTGTAGTCCTTCTTGAGTGCTGGTGTTCTGTTGCGTTGCCATCTACGACGAGCTTGATTTTTGGCAGTGAGAAGCAGTTGCAGGGGAAAGGGAAGGGCGACTGTATCAGGTTTCGGCTTTGTTGTTGGGACATAGTTTTGGATGGCTTTGGTGAGTGTTCTGGTTAGTTCTGCCGAGTACGCCTGCAGGTCGGCAGCTGTTGTAATGGTAGGGACAGGAGTGAGGTAGTGTTCTACGTAGGAATTTAATTTTGGCCAGTTGGCTTTTCTGAAGTTAAGGATTTTCTTAGGTTTGGTTGTAGGTGTGTGGACGTCTTCTAATGTTGCTACGACTGGCAGGTGATCAGAGTGGAGCTCATGGAGGACTTCTAGTTCGTAAACAAAGTTGGTATTAAAATAAATAGTGAAGTCTAGGATGTCAGGATTATGTTGGGGATTTTCAGGGTATCTGGTAGGATGGTAGGGAGCGCAGACCATATAACGGTGTTGCTGCTGATGTGCAAACAGCACCCTGCCATTTGTGGTTGTTTGTAGGCAGTTCCATGCAGGATGCTTGGCATTGAGGTCGCCTAGGAGAAGGAAGGAGGAGGTGAATGTGGCTAGGACTTGTAGGTTTTCAGGTTTAATAGAGCGGCCAGGCGGCGCATATGCGGATATGATGGTGCATTTCTTGCCTTTAATTGTAAGGACTACTGCAACTGCTTCTATGAGCCCTAGGTCCGGTAGGTGAACTTCATGGTGGAGTAGATTAGTGCGCACTGCCAGCGCCACTCCCCCCCCATGGTTGTCCTTGTCTGTTCGGTGTATGATGTAACCTGGAATGCACAGATTGTCTGTGGGGGAGAGGTGAGTTTCAGTGATGGCAATAATTTGTATGTCGTGTTCGCGAAGAAATTCTTGTAGTTCTGGAAGTTTATGTCGTATGCTTCGTGCATTCCAGGTGGCTATTTTTGTAAGGGGGACATTAGTGTGGTGTGCTGTCATGTTTGGGGGAGGAAGCTGTGGTTATGGCCGTGATGAGGTCGACGGCGAGGTGAATTCTGCTCTCTGGTGGAATGGTGGTGTCCAGCCAAGCTGCCAGTAAGTTGCACAGTTTTTGCGCCACGTCCATTAGTATTGGCTGCGCTTCTGCCACTTTGGTGAGAGTGCCACGCAGCACCTGGCAATCTCTGTTGTTGGCCGCCACTCGGTCAGGTGTTATGACCGCTGGGGGTGTAGGCAGAGGCATACTCCGCGTCACGATCGTGGCCGGCATGGTGGTGGTCCCATGTGGTTGTGGTTGCAGTGCAGGAACTGCCGGAGCACTGCTTGTGCTTGGTGTGGTGTCCATCTGTGGTGCCACCTGCACAGGCATAGCAGGGGCTTGCTGCATTAGCATGGGTTGCTCTGGTGCGGTCGGGGCACTCACAGGGTGCTCCGAGTATTGGCGGAGTCGTCCTGCCTGTGGGGTCATCTGGTCGTATTCCCTGTTGAGGTTAGGCTGACGCGGTTGCCGCTGTTGTCGCCTACGCTGCGGACGAGGCTGGTTGTATGCATAGGCGGTCTGCTGTTTTGCGAATTGTCTTGCCTCTCTGTCATTTAATGTGCCAAGTGTCGGGTACTCTTCCCCCAGTGTCGAGTACCGATTGCTGGTTGGTGGCGCCCAGTATTGTTGTTCATCTGGTACAGGGCCTGCCTGTGGTCCCTGTGGGCCATGGTAGCCATCTTGTGCTGGTCTGTGACGGCGTTGCACAGTTTGCCAGCCTCCCTCTGCTGCAGCATGGCTGTACTGCCTGTGCTGAGGGGGGGGCGGGGGAGCTGCGGTCCAGGTACGCGCCTGTCGTGAGTCATGGTGCTGACGCCCGTATGCTTGCTGTTTGCGCTGTGGCTGGCCACGAGGGCGTCTCTGCAGCCACTCCCTCTGATAAACAGGGCAGCCTCGATATCTGGCATTATGCTCCTGTTTACAGAGGGCACAGCGTGGCGGGCGTGGGCAGTCCTCCTGCAGTTTGTGGGGCCCGGCACATTGGGGACAGACAGGCCTGGAGTGACACTGTTTGGCAATGTGCCCCATTTGGCAGCATATGCTGCACTGGAGGGGCCCCTTGGGGTGGCGAAAATCTGTGATTCGTATTCTGAGGCCAAAGACTTGTCGAAGTGAGTTGACAATGGCCTCACTCCCCTGTGGCACATCAAGCTGGAACATGTTTGAAGCTCTCTTAGAGTAGTCGTACATCTGGTGGACCACCAAGACTGGTACACCCTGTGCCAACAAGTCTTGAGTGATCCTGTCTGTGCTAGTTCCCCCTGGTATGTCTTTGATGACATACTTCAGTGGTTTGTCCTCCGGGGCTCGAGTGACAAAGTATTCTATTTCTAACCCGTCGAATGCCTTAAGGGCTTCGCGGTAGTGCGGTACAGAAGTGAAGTAATATAGGGTGCCCCTGTTGGTGTTCTTTGCTGTGAAGCTCAGACCCAGTCTCGTAAATAGGTCATAGACCCTCTCGTACGGAATGTTCTGCGTATGTTTAACCGTGATGGGAGCAGTGCGGAATTCGCGCACGCCCTGTGGCGTGACGTCAGCGTCAGGCTGCTGCTCGGCCGCCTCTGTCGTTAGTTTCTATGGATCGACTTCTGTGCTGTGATTGGCTGTTCTCGCCAGCCAATGGAGATGCCGGGCCAATCGCAGTGCACCACAGCTTTAACAAAACTGTTGAAATTTTTACAGCACGCGCAGACGGACCACGATGGCGCGCACGAAGCAGACGGCTCGTAAATCTACTGGAGGCAAAGCGCCGCGCAAGCAGCTGGCCACCAAGGCGGCTCGCAAGAGCGCGCCGGCCACGGGGGGAGTGAAGAAGCCACATCGCTACCGCCCTGGCACTGTCGCGCTGCGAGAAATCAGGCGCTACCAGAAAAGTACCGAGCTGCTTATCCGCAAGCTGCCCTTCCAGCGCCTGGTGCGAGAGATCGCCCAGGACTTCAAGACAGACTTGCGCTTCCAGAGCTCGGCCGTCATGGCGCTGCAGGAGGCCAGCGAGGCTTACCTGGTGGGGCTCTTCGAGGACACCAATTTGTGCGCCATCCACGCCAAGAGGGTCACCATCATGCCCAAGGACATCCAGCTTGCCCGGCGTATCCGTGGCGAGCGTGCTTGAGTTCCTTGCCATTTTTTTTGCAAGGGGGAAAAAAAAAACAGCCCTTATTAGGGCTAAAAATAACTGTCAAATTTGAAAGGAAAACAGTTGTCTGGCTTTTTGTACCTATTAGCTGTCGTTGACCTTTACCCAGCCAATAATATATTACATTAATAAGAATTTGGAAAAACACAGTTATAGTGTCTGTGTTTTGAGGTGGTTGTTTATATTGTACACAAAAGATTTGCACACAATGCAATGTATTCTGCATAGGAAATAAAAACTCTTCAAACAGTGCCTGTCTGCAGTAGCAGCACCATCAGCAGCAGCAGCAGCAGCAGCAGCAGCAGCAGCAGCAGCAGCAGCAGCAGCAGCAGCAGCAGCAGCAGCATAAAGTTCACCATTAATACCCTGAGACCTAATCCTTACAAAAAAAATATGTGTGTGTGTGTGTGTATATATGTGTATATATATATATATATGCTGAAATAAGAGTGAGATGTTTGTAAGACGTTTTCCTGCTTAAAAACTTTAAATAATTTTGCACCTAAACTATACACACAATGTAATTGATAAATTTCTTTATTTATTTATTTATTTCCCCCGCTTCAAATACCATAAGAAATTTTTTAACCAGAATTTTACCTAACGGCAGAGGTGTGGCTATAGGAGGCAATGATTGCAACAACTGATACCTTCATGACTAGTATTGTTGGCCCTTAGAAGGGCCGATAAGGTGGTACAGTGCCACAGAAAGTGCCAGCGGTCCTGCTGGCATCTTCATTTCCGCTTTGGGGCTGCTTTCTTGGGCGACTTGCTCTTTGGGGCAACCTTCTTTGGCTTTGGAGCACGGGGTTTCTTCGTGGGAGGTTTGGACACCTTTTTTGCCTTTGAAGGTGCCTTCTTGGGCTTGGGGGTTGCAGCTGCTGCCTTTTTTTTCTTTTCTGCTGTAGGCGGAGTCTTCTTGACTGGTTTCTTGCCCACCGCTGCCTTCTTGGCTACGGATCGCTTCTTTTCCTTAGGGGCAGCTGCACCACGCTTGCCGCTTGGAGCCTTGGGCTGGTCCGGAGCACCGGTGGTCCCTGAAGCCAGCTTGAAGGAGCCAGACGCACCCTTGCCTTTGGTTTGGACAAGCTCGCCGCTAGCCACTGCTGCCTTCAAGTATTTCTTGATGAAAGGTGCCAGCTTTTCCGCATCTACTTTGTAGGTAGAGGCGACGTATTTCTTGATGGCTTGCAGTGATGAGCCGCCCCTTTCCTTGAGGCTCTTGATCGCAGAGGCCACCATTTCAGATGTGCGCGGGTGCGCGGGCTTGGCTCGTGGCTTCTTCGACGCAGCCTTGCCTTTCTTCGGGGAAGCTGCCTGTGATGGGGCAACAGCTGGTGCTGCAGTCGCTGCTGCGGTATCTGCCATGACGAGACTGATCCTACAGAATGCAAGAGCAAAGTGAAAATAAAATTTTTCTCTCTAATTTTTTTTTTTTTTTTTCCTAGCCTAAGTTAATTCTAAGTGTGTAGGGGAGGGTCCAGGTTAGGGGAGGACCTAAGTGTGTCTCAGGCCGAAGCCTATACACTCTACCATGCGGGTTTTTAACCATGCAGGACAAGGGCGCGTGCATCGTGTGCTATTGGGGTTTACTGGCCAGCCATGGCTGCAATTGGCGCCATGACTGACGCCCCATTGGTCGCCTAGCTTAAAAGCTAGCTAATGTGACCCAGGTAAAACCTGCATAGACACAGGGAAAACCCTGGGCCGGTTCATGCGGGGATCAATTAACATGCATTAAGCAAGCAGGTAACTACTGGACAAGAGGAAGAAGGGTCCAGGTAAGAAGAGTTGGAGGGGCTGAAAAATCAACCATGCTGGAGTTGGGTGCTTGGGCCTTGCGGCCCGCATTTAAAGGTTGGGAACTCCTGGGTTATTATTAACCAGGGGCGCAAGCACCCCCAGGGGCGGGCGACTTCACTCGTCAGCCCAGCCACAGCTGCCCAGGCAGCCACAGTTAAAACAGAAGTGGGCAGACGAGCCAGTAAACCGGCTCGAACTGCTGGCTCTCGGAGCGAAAGGCAGCCTGACATTGCGCCATCTTCATCTTCCTTCTTCCAGTCAACAGCCAACGACCTTTCAAGCCAGGGTGGGGGTAAGTCGTTCAGGCGAATGAAGTATCTTGCGAGTCGGACCCTCTTGCCCCCCAAATTCCCGGGTCGGTTGAAGGTCGCGCCGCCCAGGCTACCACTGGCTCCAACAGGGCCCCAACTTGAAGGCGCCGCCATCTCTTCCTTCAGAATTCCGACGCTGTTCAGTTCCGTTGCGCGCGCGGCAGTCCACAGTTCCGCAAGTTCCAGCCCGCAGTTCGTCTACACTTCGCTACTAAGGCACATCGAGCTCCCCTGCGGTGCCTTCGCCGACGAAGCTGCTTTCTGCCGCGCGCCGAGCTACATTCAGGCTACCTTTCTCCCCGACAGCCGTGATAACGACTCCACAGGCCGGCCATTGGTCCGCGGACTGCTATTGGTTATTCACAGCCACCCCAGCGAGATTGCAACTCTCGGGCTGGGCTCCCGTATCCGCCACCCGCGGGACGCGGTCGGTAGCAGATGGCGCTGCTAGGCCGCCCCCAGCACGCACACAAAACCAACACGCACTGCCAGCCTTCGGTTACCCAATAGGTCGCAGGGAACTCCCAGCCAACAGCCCGCGAGAGAGATGCGCACGCCCCGAGAGACGACCACCGACCTTTTCTCTCTGCAAATATCTGGTTACCCAATTTTCTGGTTGCGGACGGTTCAGAAAATTCTCGATGCCTTGCTCACGTAGGGAGCAGCGCACTTTGGACAGCGAAAGTAATGTAGGGCTTCTTTAGCACTGATTTTTCAATGTTTTCTAAATGTCAGCAGTCTACGATGACATAATGGGCAGTTCCACTAATAGTGTAATTTTTTTTTTATGGCAGCTGCACTGTTTAATTTGCACTGCGAGCTGTTTAAATTTACTGCTACACCAAACAGGGAACTTTTCATTTGCAGATGTTATTCAAGGAATCAAATACGTAATTTGTGCTGGAATCACTTGAAAATGGTTAAATTAACTTAGGTATACTTTAGTGTATAGTATGCTGAAAATGTGGAGATAATTTCATGAAGGCTGTTTGCTGTGGAAGCACTAGCAAATCACCTTGTTCAGTGCCACCTGGAATGGCTTTCTTCGTGCACCTCCAAGGATGATGTGATTATTATTGTGAGTAAATTTTGTTTACATTTTCATTGTGTGAATAATAAAACTTTTAACTGTACACACAACAAGCATTTCACTTGGATCTGATGCATTCTCAAGAGTGCAGTTTCTGTTTAGCTTTTAAAACTGGCTGCCCTTCAATTCACTCAAGGTGCAGATGCAAGTTGCTGATGAAGTATTCCACACACATGCTACATTGGAGAAATATTTTAATAAAAATTAAAACTCTTGCAGGATTTCGAATAAAAACTATCCTATTTATCCCTTCTATGTTTTGGTACTGCGAAATTGAGAGAGGTAAGTAAGTTGTGAGGTTATTTTTACTTGCTTGCATGTGAGGTTAGCAGAGCAAAAATATTTTTGAAATTGCAGATACATGGTCACTTTATTTCGTTGCAAACATTTATAAGCTCGTAATCTTATTTAAAGTCTCCATACTTAATGCGTTTGGAAAACCTTCTTTCTCTCAATTTTACAATGGAACAAAATTTTACTTGTATGTGTACATTAATTCCATCTCTAAATGATGTAGGTTTACGCACCGAGATCAGGTACATTGTAGAGAGAAAAACACACGAGTACCTGCTTATTTTGAAGTTTTAATGAGTATATTAAAAAAAAAAAAAAAAAAAAAAAAACGATAAAAATATAATTGAAAAAGTATATTATTCACGTATTTTTGAGGATGAGGGGAGGGGGTGTTTTTGTCCGATGGTCGTTTATCTTTAAAGAAATTTCCGTTGGACCTGTGCGTTCTTGCTCTGCCAATTCTCGAAAAATGAAATATTTTAAGTCGTCTTTTATGTGCTAACTTCATTATATTTGGCTGCATTCGTATTTTTATTAGTTTTGAAACATTCATGTCACGGAAAATAATCATAAACCAGGACAAAAACGTTTTGACTAAATGTTCTAGGTTGGTTGTAAAACATTTTCTTATTTTATTTCACATCGGAAACATCTGTTAAGTTGTAAGCTTTGTAATGAATGCGACAGTCACTTGTTCGCTGAAGTGTTTGTTTAAGAAATTAGTATTGTAAATTTGTTTATGGTCTTGTTAAATGAAATTTTAAGTGAAATCATTTGGGAAAACAGAGGCTACAGGAATTTTCAACACAACTTGATGACCGACGTTGTGACTAGTGTGGGAGTGTGTGCTCGTGTAAATATCAATTTTTCTTACTCCTCGTGCCGGTCAACAGGAAAACAGCGAGTGTGTTATCTCATCGCGGGCGTGTGATTGCGTGTGGTAAATTGTGCTAGGTTAATTACCGCAAAACTCCACTGTGTGCAAATATGTAGTGTGTCGCTGTATGCAAATATTTGGTATGTCTTTTTTTTTTTTTTTTTTTTTTTCAGGCAATACACACTTTGAATTTTACACAATTTCGATGCTGCAACCTAAGTGTATACATGCGAATAGGATTGCTTAAATGAAAAAGTAAAGTAGGAGGTAAGTGCAAATGTTTCCAGGAGGTTATGCACACACAATCTATTTTATGAATTAATAGTTATTATCTAAGAAAATGATAGAAGATTATAAATAATGTGTGCAGAATAATACAGAATTTGCATGTTACACAAAAAAAAATATATATATATATTCCAAATATTGTTAGCAAAATGCACCTAGATTAGTGAGCTGGATTTTTTTTTTTTTTTTGTATTTTTGTTCTGTTGATCCCACGTGGAGTCAAGGCTCCGGGATATAGAACATGTATGTGCAGACAATTAATATTTACATGATGCAAGTTACCAAGAAAAAAAATTTCAAAAAAAAAAAATACATAACATGTTACACAATTTAACTTTATGCAAAACATGAAGCAGCTGTTATCACAAGTCCATTCAACAAATTAACAGTTCAATTTCTCTATTATCAATCAAATTAAAGAATAGCTTCAGAGGGTAGGTAGGATATTCTAGAAGAATTTTTTTTACTGTTTTTTTTTTTAATACTGGTAAATTGTTTTAGTTATTTTCTGTGATATTAAGTTGTAAAGTTTTACTCCCAAGTAATTTAGTCCATTTTCAAATCGCCTAGTGTTATGTTCAACTATCCTCAATTTACTAGCATTTCTGGTGTTATACCTATGTGCGAATATCTAAAAAAAAAAAAAAAAAAAAAAAAAATAATAATTTTTTTTTTCTTCTTTTTCTTAAGAATGAATAAAAAGTTTCTAGAACGTATTCATTTATGGCAGTCAGGACTTTAAGTTTTTTGAATTTTGGTCTGCAGTTAGATGATTTTTTATCTTTTGTTATTATTCTAATAGCTCCTTTTTTTTTTTTTTCCCCCAATGTTATATGGCAGAAAGAGTAGAGCTATGGCTACTGTGACATCATGCATTGATGGGAAGGTTATTGTTGGATAACAAAAATTTAGATGATATAATTTTTATTTTTTTCCATACACAACACATTGCAGGTACAATTTTACAGGTTACAGCTGTACCACCTCTAGTATTGCTGCCGACCATCCAACAAATGAGCACACTAAACAGGCATTGATGACATTGTTATCAACGTCTTTTTGAATCTCTCATTATTATACATAACTGCCCACTGAAACAGAGAAACTTCAAAATAGGTGTGTGTGTGTGTGTTTATATATATATATATATATATATATATATATATATATATATATATATATATATATATATATATATACATATATACATACATACATACATACATACATACATACATACATACATACATACATACATACATACATACATACATATACACTTATCTATTTATTTTTTCACTTTGAATTTTGTATGAGGTATACACATGCAAAGATTCACAGCTGCTGCTGGGTGGGTGAGTGAGTGAGTGATTGATTGATTGATTGATTGATTGATTGATTGATTGATAGAGAGTGAGTGTGTGTGTGTGTGTGTGTTAGGGGGGGGGGGGGGGGGGGGAAATGTGGTGATTGTGGGGGAAAAAAAAATTTAAAATTGAAATTTTTAAAAAAAAATTTTTTTCTGTAGGGTGCAAAATAGTAGTGCCAACGGCACGTGGTGTTCCCAAGCGGTCACCCATCTAAGTACTAACCACGCTCGACGATGCTTAACTTCGGTGATCGGACGAGAACCGGTGTGTTCATCGTGATATGGCCGTTGGCAATGATATAGATGTTTTTTTTTTGCAGTTTGTATTTGCCACTCGAAATAGCTATACCAGGTGTGATTGTTACAAACAACAGGAGAAATCGTGTAATGAACACTCTTTTACTTCCCCCCCCCCCCCCCCTCCCCACACACAACACCCACCACCCTCACCATCCCAACCACCAAAGCCCTCTTCAAAATACACTCTCACACACACACACAAACCCACACTCTATAACTGATGAACATTACCATAACTTCTTAAAGCCATTAGATAATATTTAACTCAAGAAAGGTATTGTGATATGTTTAAAGAAAGAAAGGTGAAACCTTTAACTTTACCAGCAGGTATTAGTATCACTGAGGTATCTTCTAGGTTGTAGCAGCAATAGTAGTAATAATAATAAAATTAAATAAGGTAATAAAAAAGAAAAGTTATACATGTGATCAAATCATGAATGTATAAAACTGGAATGAATTTAAATTTTTTTTATTTTTCTTCATAGGCTGTTTTGAAATTGATGAGTAAGTGCCTCTTCTTTTAAATTTTTTAATGCTGAACACTGTTACATAAGAGATGAATGTTTAGAAAATTTAAAAAAAAAAAAAAGCTAGCCCAGCCCCCTCCCCCCCTCACACAAAATCCAAACAAAAAAAAAAACACCCTCCTTCAAAACATCACATAATCATCCAGCCAGCAGTGCAGACGAGAAATTTGCACTCGGGGCCGCCATTTTGACGATAAATTCTTGCATGGCACACCAAAGGTAGGAAAGAATTTAAAAAAATAAAAATAATGGGCGAGCACCCTCGCGTCTGCCTGTAGAAAATGAAGTTAAAAGTAACATAACCTAAAGACAGGCACACACTAGGGTGCTCCCAGGCGGTTGAGAAATTTTTTCCCGCCAAAAGACTTATATATATTATTTATTTTACTGTTTTTGGCAGGGGGCTATGTCGGTCTGTGTGCAAAGTAGTTCCTACTCCCGCCGCCAGGAGCGCGCGCGGTGGGTAGCGATGTTGTTTTTTCTGCTTTCATTTGTTTATTATTTAGAGGGTTAATGCTATGTAAATGTACGCAAGTTTGGTTATGTGTCGGTAGTTGTGCGAGATTTAATTTCCGAAACGAAATTTGACTTTCATCGGCCTGCATTTCTCACTTATTCGGAAAATACATGTGTGTTTATGTATGTATAATAATCGAGTGATTTTGTAATAATTTGGAAGTTTTGTTTGCGTGTGCGATGTGGGGAAGAAAAGGTGTGCACACGAGTCCTAGGGCTATATTTTTTTTTATTGCGAAATATTTACTTCATGTGGTGAAAAATTTTAAATTATTTGTGATGCAAGTGAAATTTTTTTTTTTTTTTCAGTTGGGTGATGTGTTTGTCCTCGTTTGTGTGCAAGGAAGCAAACATGCTGAAGGTAAGGGGCCATAAATGACACTTTAAAATATTAGTTTACCATTAATTTTGGTTAAATATTAAATTGCCATATAAGTAAAATCATGTCAACTGTTGTATTCCACCCAGTATAAGCTGTTAGTAATGGGTACTTAATATAAATAGAATAAATGTAAGCATTTTCGTCTGCATGAAAATTCACTTTTTTTTTGGATCCATTTGTACTGTGGGTAGTTAAATAGTACATTATGTTGTTTTTACTTCGAAGTACAAAACATCTTGTGCATGATTGCAAATTCAAACGCAGTTAAGCATAATATGAATTCGAATTATGTGTGTGTGTGTGTGTGTATATATATATTTTTTTTTTTTTTTTTTTTTTTTACTGTGTCCAGTTTTAGCACAAATGGAATTATTTTCAAAGTGAATCGATGCAACTGGTCTTTGCCATTAATATTGATATATGATCTAACTAAATTAAATAGAAAGGATTTTTTTATTTATTTTTTTATATATATAAATATATTTGTAGCAATGTACTAATGACCACAGAAGTAAGCAAAAAAAAAAATATATATATATATATCTCAGCCAGTAAACCATGCGTCTTAAAGACTTTTTTTAATGAAAATATTTCTGCCTTGGTTAAGCTTACATTTACTATCATAGGGATTGAGGGAATTGTAGAACAGCAGCAGAAGCATTTCCTTTCATGATCATGTTCTTGGTCCTGAAAAGGACCGTTTATGTAAGCATGTGCACACCAGACCTGCTCACTTGGAGCTGGTGTATTTGGTGACAGCCTTGGTGCCCTCGCTGACAGCGTGCTTGGCCAGCTCCCCGGGCAGCAGCAGTCTCACGGCCGTCTGTATCTCGCGGCTGGTGATGGTGGAGCGCTTGTTGTAGTGGGCGAGGCGGCTGGCCTCTGCCGCGATGCGCTCGAAAATGTCGTTCACGAAACTGTTCATGATGCTCATGGCCTTAGATGATATGCCAGTGTCCGGATGAACTTGCTTCAACACTTTGTAGATGTAGATTGCGTAGCTTTCCTTCCTCTTGCGCTTCTTTTTCTTGTCGCCCTTCGAGATGTTTTTCTGGGCCTTGCCCGCCTTTTTGGCTGCCTTACCGCTCGTCTTGGGGGGCATCGTAGGTCTGAGCTGTGCCGCTGTCGCTAGATGAGTGAGACGGGAACTGAATTTTTTTCGTGAAAAGTTTTCTTGGCTTCTTGTTGCGCGACCAATCGGAGCGCTCCGCGGCTCGTGATTGGTCGCGCTCCGCGGAGGGACGTGTAACAAAAGTAATTTCCAGCGGCCGGGGCGCCACTTTCTCGTAGGTTGCGGACCAGTGTACAGCCTATAACTCAACATGTCTGGCAGAGGAAAAGGAGGAAAGGTTAAGGGGAAATCCAAGACTCGCTCCAGCAGGGCAGGACTTCAGTTCCCAGTGGGGCGCATCCACAGGCTGCTGCGCAAAGGCAACTACGCAGAGCGTGTCGGGGCAGGCGCCCCGGTCTACTTGGCCGCGGTGATGGAGTACCTGGCCGCCGAGGTGCTGGAGCTGGCGGGCAATGCTGCGCGCGACAACAAGAAGACCAGGATCATCCCGCGTCACCTTCAGCTGGCCATTCGCAACGACGAGGAGCTCAATAAGCTCCTGTCAGGCGTGACCATTGCCCAGGGTGGCGTTCTGCCCAACATTCAGGCAGTGCTGCTGCCCAAGAAAACCGAGAAGAAAGCCTAAGCCCCTTGTTTGCTTCTCAGGTTTGAAAAAAAAAAAAAAAAACGGTCCTTATCAGGACCAAAAAACATAATTCGTTGAAAAGGAACTGTTTGCTGTTAATCTCTGATGAAATAATGTCCTATGAAACCTGTTGTTTGGAACACAAACTTCACACTGTAACACATGATTGTTTAAAAGCTACGCAGCTATTCGCATGCACGTGCGCGCGCGCGCACACACACACACACACACACACACACACAAACACAAACACAACAGCAGCAGCAGCAGCAGCAGCAGCTGTGATTCTTTGCATGTTTCAAAGTGAAAAAAAAAAATATATATATATATATATATATATATGTATGTATGTATGTATGTATGTATATAAATAAATAAAAAAAACACACACACACACACACACACACTTGTTTTGAAGTTTCTTTTTGTTTCAACATGTTTCAGTGGGCAGTTATGTATAGTAATGAGAGAATTAAAAAGATGTTGATAACAATGTGAACACAAATAAATAGTTTCCTTGTGTATTACTTGGTGTACCTAAGTATGAATCAGTGCACATTGCCTTTAAGCAATGTTATGCGGTTGAACAGATAGTTGCAGAAGTTGCTAGAAATATTGAAAAATTTCCTTCTGCGAAGCTAGCTTGAATTAAAGTCTTGCTCTCTCAACATTCACTGCATGCACATTGTAATGTAAGTTATGTCAACCTGGTTATTCACGTACTGTTAACTCCATGGCATGGCTGTTGAAACTGCTACCTCTGCACCATGTAAAAGCACTTTTTCATATGTGTGTTTGCCTAGCCAAGGTTTTTGTACGCCTACTAGTTGTGGGATTTATTTTTTTTATTTTTTTCCCCCCTCCTTTATGAGTGTTGTGTTTGCATGGTGAAACAGTAACTGCAACCTTCCTTGAATCTGTATGATGGCCCTGAAAAGGGCCGTTTTGTAAGGTGTGGCACAGCTGGCCTACCCTCCGAAGCCGTACAGAGTGCGGCCCTGCCTCTTCAAGGCGTACACGACGTCCATTGCGGTGACGGTCTTTCTCTTGGCGTGCTCTGTGTAGGTGACAGCATCGCGGATCACGTTTTCCAGGAACACTTTGAGCACGCCTCGTGTCTCCTCGTAGATGAGGCCCGAGATGCGCTTCACTCCACCGCGCCTGGCCAGCCTACGAATGGCCGGGCTTGGGTGATGCCCTGGATGTTGTCACGCAGCACCTTCCTGTGACGCTTAGCGCCACCTTTCCCCAGACCTTTTCCGCCCTTTCCGCGCCCGGTCATGTTTGCGTGCTCCTGTTTCAGCTGGGAATGTGCTGCTCGGCCGCCTCTGTCGTTAGTTTCTATGGATCGACTTCTGTGCTGTGATTGGCTGTTCTCGCCAGCCAATGGAGATGCCGGGCCAATCGCAGTGCACCACAGCTTTAACAAAACTGTTGAAATTTTTACAGCACGCGCAGACGGACCACGATGGCGCGCACGAAGCAGACGGCTCGTAAATCTACTGGAGGCAAAGCGCCGCGCAAGCAGCTGGCCACCAAGGCGGCTCGCAAGAGCGCGCCGGCCACGGGGGGAGTGAAGAAGCCACATCGCTACCGCCCTGGCACTGTCGCGCTGCGAGAAATCAGGCGCTACCAGAAAAGTACCGAGCTGCTTATCCGCAAGCTGCCCTTCCAGCGCCTGGTGCGAGAGATCGCCCAGGACTTCAAGACAGACTTGCGCTTCCAGAGCTCGGCCGTCATGGCGCTGCAGGAGGCCAGCGAGGCTTACCTGGTGGGGCTCTTCGAGGACACCAATTTGTGCGCCATCCACGCCAAGAGGGTCACCATCATGCCCAAGGACATCCAGCTTGCCCGGCGTATCCGTGGCGAGCGTGCTTGAGTTCCTTGCCATTTTTTTTTGCAAGGGGGAAAAAAAAAACAGCCCTTATTAGGGCTAAAAATAACTGTCAAATTTGAAAGGAAAACAGTTG
>NW_026962838.1:12500-28452 GCF_032445375.1 Bacillus rossius redtenbacheri
CTTCAGTAAAGCAGGTATCTCTTATAGATGGTGACTGCACCTTGGCCAGGATTGAAGACCGCGACTAACCCCTTTGAAACTTGTCTCTCAGGGAGCTGCGATCCATCAAACATTTCATTGTTAACAGAGGGGAACCATTACTTGGTTAAGACGACCGGACACGCGTTCCCCACCATTTCGCATCCAATCGAATCGCCGCACAAGAGCTCGTTACCTGAGAAAGGTATAGCATTGGCTCGCAGCTTGTGTATTGCAGTTCAGACAGATAGGCCACTTTAGATAGTTCTTCGTGTTCACAGTTAAGACCACGGCTAGACCCATATGGAATTAATTCTTCAAGGAGCAGCGGTACACCAAGCATTTCATTGTGTACTAGAAAGCACCTCTACCATGTAACAAACATACGACCACCAAATTTCTGCTTACTTCCCCCAGCGGATAGTATTTGCTAGTATCATCCACAAAGTAAATCAATTTTTTCAATGTACCGCTTCTTGGGGGAACTGGGCATGAATCAATCAAGCATTTTGAGGTAGCATGTCCGCTTCACCGCGAGGTGCTCTGAATACCATTATACATTCTTTTTCATCATCCACTTTCAGACCACTACAAGACCCATACTGAATTAATTCCTCAAGGAGCTGCAGTCCACAAAACATTTTACTGTGTACTAGAGGGCACCTCCACCATGTAACAGAAAACATACAACCTTCTTAATTTAATTCTGCATTGTTTCCCAGACGATTTGTTAGCCATACAACAGTACCATCCACAGTAATTCACCTCTTTGAAATCCAATGCATTGTAGAGAAACTGAGGTGGTAGCATTCAAACCGTTCTGTAATGTTAATTCTGCTTCATAGAAAGGTGCTACAGGTTCCACAATAATTAATTGGATATTTTTGCAATATATATAGGGCGAGAAAACTCGGGGGGACTCCCTTTTCATTTATGTACATATTCTTTCCATATTGCAAATAATTCCAATTTTTCCCGATTGCATGTCCCCCTAATATACCCAAAATGGGCCTATCGATGGGTTCACAAAGGTACCCAAAATATGAGATTTTGACTGAAAGAGGCTGGCTAACTTCCGGGAACATGATCATAGGAAATAGGTCAAAATCCCGAATCGCAGTTGTTTACGAACAACCACGAACGGAGACTTAAAATAACCTATAAGGCTGGAATTCATGGGGCCTGTATAACAGGCATTTACACAGACTCTCGGGAGGGAGGGCTCTGTGGCCGGGAGAATTTTCTGGCTCCCCGCCCGAAACTTTTCAGAGTCCCTAATGCCTGCTTGAATGTGAATAAGCAGAGCCCGGTAGCTGATATTTTGCCGGGGTGTGGAGGCCCCGGTCGCCGCCAAATTCCTCTGGTCACAGCTTGTGTTAATACACATGTTAATTTTACATGCAAACCACCAATGACAATTTTCCTCGGCCGCGGAGGCCTCGGTCGCCGCCAGAATTTTCTGGTTCCCGCTCAATATATTGCAGAGTCCTGCAGGCCTGCTTCTGTAGGAATATGCAGAGCCCGGTAGCTGATATTTTGCCGGGGTGAGGAGGCCTCGGTCGCCGCCAAATTCCTCTCATCCCAGCTTGTGTTAATACACATGTTAATTTTACATGCAAAACCACCAATTACCATTTCCTCGGCCGCGGAGGCCTCGGTCGCCGGGAGATTTTCCTGGCTCCCCGCTCAATATACTGCACAGTCCCGCAGGCCTGTCTCCAGTGGAATACACACAGTCCGAGAGCCGAAAATTTGCCGGGGTGTGGAGGCCTCGGTCGCCAACAGATTGCCATAGGCTCTGGCTGCAATATTTACCGTGTATTTTTTCCCTCCAGAGACACCACTACACCCTATATAACCCAAAATGGGCCTTGACGCGTGTACACGCGGAGCCCGAGCGCCGAGAGTTCTCCCGGCCGCGGAGGCCTCGGTCGCCGGGAGAATTTCAACGGCCCCTGCTCGAAATTTTTCTAAGTCCAGAATGCCTGCTTCTCCCAGCCTGTGTTAATACACATGTTAATTTAACATGTAAAATCACCAAGGACCATTTCCTCGGCCGCGGAGGCCTCGGTCACCGCCAGAATTTTCTGGCTGCCCGCTCCCCATGGGTAGACGCGCTGCCCAAGCGCCGAGAGTTCTCCCGGCCGCGGAGGCCTCGGTCGCCGGGAGAATTTCTCCGGCCCCTGCTCGAAATTTTTCAAAGTCCAGAATGCCTGCTTCTCCCAGCATGTGTTAATACACATGTTAATTTAACATGTAATATTACCAATGACCTTTTCCTCGGCCGCGGAGGCCTCGGTCGCCGCCAGAATTTTCTGGCTGCCCGCTCCCCATGGGTAGACGCGGAGCCCGAGCGCCGAGAGTTCTCCCGGCCGCGGAGGCCTCGGTCGCCGGGAGAATTTCTCCGGCCCCTGCTCGAAATTTTTCAAAGTCCAGAATGCCTAGTTCTCCCAGCCTGTGTTAATACACATGTTAATTTAACATGTAAAATTACCAAGGATTATTATCCCGGCCGCAGAGGCCTCGGTCGCCGCCAGAAATTTCTGGCTCCCCGCTCAATGTATTGCAGAGTCCCGCAGGCTTGCTTCTCCAAGCCTGTGTTAATACACATGTTAATTTAACATGTAAAATTACAGAGGATTATTTCCCCGGCCGCGGAGGCCTCGGTCGCCGCCAGAATTTTCTGGCTGCCCGCTCAATGTATTGCAGAGTCCCGCAGGCTTGCTTCTCCAAGCCTGTGTTAATACACATGTTAATTTAACATGCAAAATCACCAATGACAAATTCCTCGGCCGCGGAGGCCTCGATCGCCGGGAAAATGTTCTGGCTCCCTGCTCGAATTTTTTTTCTAAGTCCCGATTCGCTATTACAGGCTGGCGCACGGAGTCCGAGGGGCGTAAATATGCCGGGTAGTGGTGCCTTCCGTCGCCGAGACATTTTACAATTGCCTGGGAGCAGTATTTAACATGTTAATTTTTTCCCCTCGTGACACCACTACCCCCTATATAACGCAAAATGGGCCTTGCCAAGGGGGCGCGCAACGCCCGAGCGCGGGCGTTTTTCCCGGCCGCCGAGACCTCCATCGCCGGGAGAATGTCTTCAGCTATTTGCTAGATTTCCCGATTCGCCCCGCACGACAAACAACCACGAACGAGGTGGTTTTCGAGAGTTCTCCCGGCCGCGGAGGCCTCGGTCGCAGGGAGAATTTCCCTGGCCCTCTGCTCGAAATTTTTCTAAGTCCAGAATGCCTGCATCTCCCAGCCTGTGTTAAAACACATGTTAATTTAACATGTAAAATTACCAATGACCATTTCCTCGGCCGCAGAGGCCTCGGTCGCAGCCAGAATTTTCTGGCTCCCTGCTCAATATATTGCAGAGTCCCGCATGCTTGCTTCTCCAAGCCTGTGTTAATACACATGTTAATTTAACATGTAAAATTACCGAGGATTATTTCCCCGGCCGCGGAGGCCTCGGTCGCCGCCAGAAATTTCTGGCTCCCCGCTCAATATATTGCAGCGACCCGCAGGCTTGCTTCTCCCAGCCTGTGTTAATACACATGTTAATTTAACATGTAAAATCACCAAGGACCATTTCCTCGGCCGCGGAGGCCTCGGTCGCCGCCAGAATTTTCTGGCTGCCCGCTCCCCATGTGTAGACGCGGAGCCCGAGCGCCGAGAGTTCTCCCGGCCGCGGAGGCCTCGTAGCCGGGAGAATTTCTCGGGCCCCTGCTCGAAATTTTTCTAAGTCCAGAATGCCTGCTTCTCCCAGCCTGTGTTAATACACATGTTAATTTAACATGTAATTTTACCAATGACCTTTTCCTCGGCCGCGGAGGCCTCGGTCGCCGCCAGAATTTTCTGGCTCCCGGCTCAATATATTACAGAGTCCCGCAGGCCTGTCTCCAGTGGAATACACACAGTCCGAGAGCCGAAAATTTGCCGGGGTGTGGAGGCCTCGGTCGCCAACAGATTGCCATAGGCTCTGGCTGCAATATTTACCGTGTATTTTTTCCCTCCAGAGACACCACTACCCCCTATAAAACCCAAAATAGGCCTTGCGGTGGGTACACGCAGAGCCCGAGCGCCGAAGTTCTCCCGGCCGCGGAGGCCTCGGTCGCCGGGAGAATTTCTCCGGCCCCTGCTCGAAATTTTTCAAAGTCCAGAATGCCTGCTTCTCCCAGCCTGTGTTAATACACATGTTAATTTAACATGTTAAATTATCGAGGATTATTTCCCCGGCCGTGGAGGCCTCGGTCGCCGCCAGAATTTTCTGGCTCCCCGCTCAATATATTGCAGAGTCCCGCAGGCTTGCTTCTCCCAGCCTGTGTTAATACACATGTTAATTTAACATGTAAAATCACCGAGGACCATTTCCTCGGCCGCGGAGGCCTCGGTCGCCGCCAGAATTTTCTGGCTCACCTCTCAATGTATTGCAGAGTCCCGCAGGCTTGGTTCTCCAAGCCTGTGTTAATACACATGTTAATTTAACATGTAAAATTACCGAGGATTATTTCCCCGGCCGCGGAGGCCTCGGTCGCCGCCAGAATTTTCTGGCTCCCCGCTCAATGTATTGCAGAGTCCCGCAGGCTTGGTTCTCCAAGCCTGTGTTAATACACATGTTAATTTAACATGTAAAATTACCGAGGATTATTTCCCCGGCCACGGAGGCCTCGGTCGCCGACAGAATTGTCTGGCTCCCTGCTCGAATTTTTTCTAAGTCCCGATTCGCTATTACAGGCTGGCGCACGGAGTCAGAGGGGCGGGAATTCGCCGGGTAGTGGTGCCTTCCGTCGCCGAGACATTTTTCTATTGCCTGGAAGCTGTATTTAACATGTTAATTTTTTCCCCCTCGGGACACCACTACCCCCTATATAACCCAACATGGGCCTTGCCGCGGGTACACGCGGAGCCCGAGCGCCGAGTGTTCTCCCGGCCGCGGAGGCCTCGGTCGCCGGGAGAATTTCTCCGGCCCCTGCTCGAAATTTTTCAAAGTCCAGAATGCCTGCTTCTCCCAGCCTGTGTTAATACACATGTTAATTTAACATGTTAAATTACCGAGGATTATTTCCCCGGCCGTGGAGGCCTCGGTCGCCGCCAGAATTTTCTGGCTCCCCGCTCAATATATTGCAGAGTCCCGCAGGCTTGCTTTTCCCAGCCTGTGTTAATACACATGTTAATTTAACATGTAAAATTACCAATGACCATTTCCTCGGCCGCAGAGGCCTCGGTCGCCGCCAGAATTTTCTGGCTCCCCGCTCAATGTATTGCAGAGTCCCGCAGGCATGCTTCTCCAAGCCTGTGTTAATACACATGTTAATTTAACATGTTAAATTACCGAGGATTATTTCCCCGGCCGTGGAGGCCTCGGTCGCCGCCAGAATTTTCTGGCTCCCCGCTCAATATATTGCAGAGTCCCGCAGGCTTGCTTTTCCCAGCCTGTGTTAATACACATGTTAATTTAACATGTAAAATCACCAAGGACCATTTCCTCGGCCGCGGAGGCCTCGGTCGCCGCCAGAATTTTCTGGCTTCCCGCTCCCCATGGGTAGACGCGGAGCCCGAGCGCCGAGAGTTCTCCCGGCCGCGGAGGCCTCGGTCGCCGGGAGAATTTCTCCGGCCCCTGCTCGAAATTTTTCAAAGTCTAGAATGCCTAGTTCTCCCAGCCTGTGTTAATACACATGTTAATTTAACATGTAAAATTACCAAGGATTATTATCCCGGCCGCAGAGGCCTCGGTCGCCGCCAGAAATTTCTGGCTCCCCGCTCAATGTATTGCAGCGTCCCGCAGGCTTGCTTCTCCAAGCCTGTGTTAATACACATGTTAATTTAACATGTAAAATTACAGAGGATTATTTCCCCGGCCGCGGAGGCCTCGGTCGCCGCCAGAATTTTCTGGCTGCCCGCTCAATGTATTGCAGAGTCCCGCAGGCTTGCTTCTCCAAGCCTGTGTTAATACACATGTTAATTTAACATGCAAAATCACCAATGACAAATTCCTCGGCCGCGGAGGCCTCGATCGCCGGGAAAATGTTCTGGCTCCCTGCTCGAATTTTTTTTCTAAGTCCCGATTCGCTATTACAGGCTGGCGCACGGAGTCCGAGGGGCGTAAATATGCCGGGTAGTGGTGCCTTCCGTCGCCGAGACATTTTACAATTGCCTGGGAGCAGTATTTAACATGTTAATTTTTTCCCCTCGGGACACCACTACCCCCTATATAACCCAAAATGGGCCTTGCCAAGGGGGCGCGCAACGCCCGAGCGCGGGCGTTTTTCCCGGCCGCCGAGGCCTCCATCGCCGGGAGAATGTCTTCAGCTATTTGCTAGATTTCCCGATTCGCCCCGCACGGCAAACAACCACGAACGAGGTGGTTTTCGAGAGTTCTCCCGGCCGCGGAGGCCTCGGTCGCCGGGAGAATTTCTCGGGCCCCTGCTCGAAATTTTTCTAAGTCCAGAATGCCTGCATCTCCCAGCCTGTGTTAAAACACATGTTAATTTAACATGTAAAATTACCAATGACCATTTCCTCGGCCGCAGAGGCCTCGGTCGCAGCCAGAATTTTCTGGCTCCCTGCTCAATATATTGCAGAGTCCCGCATGCTTGCTTCTCCCAGCCTGTGTTAATACACATGGTTATTTAACATGTAAAATTACCGAGGATTATTTCCCTGGCCGCAGAGGCCGCGGTCGCCGCCAGAATTTTCTGGCTCCCCGCTCAATGTATTGCAGAGTCCCGCAGGCTTGCTTCTCCAAGCCTGTGTTAATACACATGTTAATTTAACATGTAAAATTACCGAGGATTATTTCCCCGGCCGCGGAGGCCTCGGTCGCCGCCAGAATTTTCTGGCTCCCCGCTCAATATATTGCAGCGACCCGCAGGCTTGCTTCTCCCAGCCTGTGTTAATACACATGTTAATTTAACATGTAAAATTACCGAGGATTATTTCCCCGGCCGCGGAGGCTTCGGTCGCCGCCAGAATTTTCTGGCTCCCGGCTCAATATATTACAGAGTCCCGCAGGCCTGTCTCCAGTGGAATACACACAGTCCGAGAGCCGAAAATTTGCCGGGGTGTGGAGGCCTCGGTCGCCAACAGATTGCCATAGGCTCTGGCTGCAATATTTACCGTGTATTTTTTCCCTCCAGAGACACCACTACCCCCTATATAACCCAAAATGGGCCTTGCGGCGTGTACACGCGGAGCCCGAGCGCCGAAGTTCTCCCGGCCGCGGAGGCCTCGGTCGCCGGGAGAATTTCTCCGGCCCCTGCTCGAAATTTTTCAAAGTCCAGAATGCCTGCTTCTCCCAGCCTGTGTTAATACACATGTTAATTTAACATGTAAAATTACCGAGGATTATTTCCCCGGCCGCGGAGGCCTCGGTCGCCGCCAGAATTTTCTGGCTCCCCGCTCAATGTATTGCAGAGTCCCGCAGGCTTGCTTCTCCCAGCCTGTGTTAATACACATGTTAATTTAACATGTAAAATCATTGAGGACCATTTCCTCGGCCGCGGAGGCCTCGGTCGCCGCCAGAATTTTCTGGCTCCCCGCTCAATGTATTGCAGAGTCCCGCAGGCTTGCTTCTCCCAGCCTGTGTTAATACACATGTTAATTTAACATGTAAAATCAACAAGGACCATTTCCTCGGCCGCGGAGGCCTCGGTCGCCGCCAGAATTTTCTGGCTGCCCGCTCCCCATTGGTAGACGCGGAGCCCGAGCGCCGAGAGTTCTCCCGGCCGCGGAGGCCTCGGTCGCCGGGAGAATTTCTCCGGCCCCTGCTCGAAATTTTTCAAAGTCCAGAATGCCTGCTTCTCCCAGCATGTGTTAATACACATGTTAATTTAACATGTAATATTACCAATGACCTTTTCCTCGTCCGCGGAGGCCTCGGTCGCCGCCAGAATTTTCTGGCTGCCCGCTCCCCATGGGTAGACGCGCTGCCCGAGCGCCGAGATTTCTCCCGGCCGCGGAGGCCTCTGTCGCCGGGAGAATTTCTCTGGCCCCTGCTCGAAATTTTTCAAAGTCCAGAATGCCTAGTTCTCCCAGCCTGTGTTAATACACATGTTAATTTAACATGTAAAATTACCAAGGATTATTATCCCGGCCGCAGAGGCCTCGGTCGCCGCCAGAAATTTCTGGCTCCCCGCTCAATGTATTGCAGAGACCCGCAGGCTTGCTTCTCCAAGCCTGTGTTAATACACATGTTAATTTAACATGTAAAATTACCGAGGATTATTTCCCCGGCCGCGGAGGCCTCGATCGCCGCCAGAAATTTCTGGCTCCCCGCTCAATATATTGCAGCGACCCGCAGGCTTGCTTCTCCCAGCCTGTGTTAATACACATGTTAATTTAACATGTAAAATCACCAAGGACCATTTCCTCGGCCGCGGAGGCCTCGGTCGCCGCCAGAATTTTCTGGCTGCCCGCTCCCCATGTGTAGACGCGGAGCCCGAGCGCCGAGAGTTCTCCCGGCCGCGGAGGCCTCGGTCGCCGCCAGAATTTTCTGGCTCCCCGCTCAATGTATTGCAGAGTCCCGCAGGCTTGCTTCTCCAAGCCTGTGTTAATACACATGTTAATTTAACATGCAAAATCACCAATGACAATTTCCTCGGCCGCGGAGGCCTCCATCGCCGGGAGAATTTTCTGGCTCTCTGCTCGAATTTTTTCTAAGTCCCGATTCGCTATTACAGGCTGGCGCACGGAGTCCGAGGGGCGGAAATATGCCGGGTAGTGGTGCCTTCCGTCGCCGAGACATTTTACAATTGCCTGGGAGCAGTATTTAACATGTTAATTTTTTCCCCCTCGGGACACCACTACCCCCTATATAACCCAAAATGGGCCATGCAATGGGTGCCCACAACGCCCGAGCGCGGGCATTTTTCCCGGGCGCCGAGGCCTCGATCGCCGGGAGAATGTCTCCAGCTATTTGCATGATGTCCCGATTCGCCCCACAAGGCGAACAACCACGAACGAGGTGGTTTTCGTTCGTGGTTGTTTTCGTTCGTGGTTGTTTACTGTTCGTGGTTGTTTTCATTCGTGGTTGTTGTGCGTTCGTGGTTGTTGTCGTTCGGGGTTGTTTTCCGTTCGTGGTTGTTGTCGTTCGTGGTTGTTGTCGTTCGTGGTTGTTGTCGTTCGTGGTTGTTTTCCGTTCGTGGTTGTTTTACGTTCGTGGTTGTTTTCGAGGCAATTGGTACTTTGAAAATTTCAATCGGTTAGCTAGAAAAAATTCTCCCGGCGGTGATTGCCTTGATCGCCGGGAGAATTTTCTGGCTCCCCGATAAAATTTTTTCCAAGTCCCGATTCGCTCTTACTAGCTGGCGCACGGAGTCCGAGGGGCGGGAATTCGCCGGGTAGTGGTGTGTTCCGTCGCCGAGACATTTTCCTATTGCCTGGAAGCAGTATTTAACATGTTAATTTTTTCCCCCTCGGGACACCACTACCCCCTATATAACACAAAATGGGCCTTGCCGCGGGTACACCCGGAGCCCGAGCGCCGAGAGTTCTCCCGGCCGCAGAGGCCTCGGTCGCCGGGAGATTTTCTCCGGCCCCTGCTCGAAATTTTCCAAAGTCCAGAATGCCTGCTTCTCCCAGCCTGTGTTAATACACATGTTAATTTAACATGTAAAATCACCAAGGACCATTTCCTCGGCCGCGGAGGCCTCGGTCGCCGCCAGAATTTTCTGGCTGCCCGCTCCCCAAGGGTAGACGCGGAGCCCGAGCGCCGAGAGTTCTCCCGGCCGCGGAGGCCTCGGTCGCCGGGAGAATTTCTCCGGCCCCTGCTCGAAATTTTTCAAAGTCCAGAATGCCTGCTTCTCCCAGCATGTGTTAATACACATGTTAATTTAACATGTAATATTACCAATGACCTTTTCCTCGGCCGCGGAGGCCTCGGTCGCCGCCAGAATTTTCTGGCTGCCCGCTCCCCATGGGTAGACGCGGAGCCCGAGCGCCGAGAGTTCTCCCGGCCGCGGAGGCCTCGGTCGCCGGGAGAATTTCTCCGGCCCCTGCTCGAAATTTTTCAAAGTCCAGAATGCCTAGTTCTCCCAGCCTGTGTTAATACACATGTTAATTTAACATGTAAAATTACCAAGGATTATTATCCCGGCCGCAGAGGCCTCGGTCGCCGCCAGAAATTTCTGGCTCCCCGCTCAATGTATTGCAGAGTCCCGCAGGCTTGCTTCTCCAAGCCTGTGTTAATACACATGTTAATTTAACATGTAAAATTACAGAGGATTATTTCCCCGGCCGCGGAGGCCACGGTCGCCGCCAGAATTTTCTGGCTGCCCGCTCAATGTATTGCAGAGTCCCGCAGGCTTGCTTCTCCAAGCCTGTGTTAATACACATGTTAATTTAACATGCAAAATCACCAATGACAAATTCCTCGGCCGCGGAGGCCTCGATCGCCGGGAAAATGTTCTGGCTCCCTGCTCGAATTTTTTTTCTAAGTCCCGATTCGCTATTACAGGCTGGCGCACGGAGTCCGAGGGGCGTAAATATGCCGGGTAGTGGTGCCTTCCGTCGCCGAGACATTTTACAATTGCCTGGGAGCAGTATTTAACATGTTAATTTTTTCCCCTCGGGACACCACTACCCCCTATATAACCCAAAATGGGCCTTGCCAAGGGGGCGCGCAACGCCCGAGCGCGGGCGTTTTTCCCGGCCGCCGAGGCCTCCATCGCCGGGAGAATGTCTTCAGCTATTTGCTAGATTTCCCGATTCGCCCCGCACGGCAAACAACCACGAACGAGGTGGTTTTCGAGAGTTCTCCCGGCCGCAGAGGCCTCGGTCGCCGGGAGAATTTCTCGGGCCCCTGCTCGAAATTTTTCTAAGTCCAGAATGCCTGCATCTCCCAGCCTGTGTTAAAACACATGTTAATTTAACATGTAAAATTACCAATGACCATTTCCTCGGCCGCAGAGGCCTCGGTCGCAGCCAGAATTTTCTGGCTCCCTGCTCAATATATTGCAGAGTCCCGCATGCTTGCTTCTCCCAGCCTGTGTTAATACACATGGTTATTTAACATGTAAAATTACCGAGGATTATTTCCCTGGCCGCAGAGGCCGCGGTCGCCGCCAGAATTTTCTGGCTCCCCGCTCAATGTATTGCAGAGTCCCGCAGGCTTGCTTCTCCAAGCCTGTGTTAATACACATGTTAATTTAACATGTAAAATTACCGAGGATTATTTCCCCGGCCGCGGAGGCCTCGGTCGCCGCCAGAATTTTCTGGCTCCCCGCTCAATATATTGCAGCGACCCGCAGGCTTGCTTCTCCCAGCCTGTGTTAATACACATGTTAATTTAACATGTAAAATTACCGAGGATTATTTCCCCGGCCGCGGAGGCCTCGGTCGCCGCCAGAATTTTCTGGCTCCCGGCTCAATATATTACAGAGTCCCGCAGGCCTGTCTCCAGTGGAATACACACAGTCCGAGAGCCGAAAATTTGCCGGCGTGTGGAGGCCTCGGTCGCCAACAGATTGCCATAGGCTCTGGCTGCAATATTTACCGTGTATTTTTTCCCTCCAGAGACACCACTACCCCCTATATAACCCAAAATGGGCCTTGCGGCGGGTACACGCGGAGCCCGAGCGCCGAAGTTCTCCCGGCCGCGGAGGCCTCGGTCGCCGGGAGAATTTCTCCGGCCCCTGCTCGAAATTTTTCAAAGTCCAGAATGCCTGCTTCTCCCAGCCTGTGTTAATACACATGTTAATTTAACATGTAAAATTACCGAGGATTATTTCCCCGGCCGCGGAGGCCTCGGTCGCCGCCAGAATTTTCTGGCTCCCCGCTCAATGTATTGCAGAGTCCCGCAGGCTTGCTTCTCCCAGCCTGTGTTAATACACATGATAATTTAACATGTAAAATCATTGAGGACCATTTCCTCGGCCGCGGAGGCCTCGGTCGCCGCCAGAATTTTCTGGCTCCCCGCTCAATGTATTGCAGAGTCCCGCAGGCTTGCTTCTCCCAGCCTGTGTTAATACACATGTTAATTTAACATGTAAAATCAACAAGGACCATTTCCTCGGCCGCGGAGGCCTCGGTCGCCGCCAGAATTTTCTGGCTGCCCGCTCCCCATTGGTAGACGCGGAGCCCGAGCGCCGAGAGTTCTCCCGGCCGCGGAGGCCTCGGTCGCCGGGAGAATTTCTCCGGCCCCTGCTCGAAATTTTTCAAAGTCCAGAATGCCTGCTTCTCCCAGCATGTGTTAATACACATGTTAATTTAACATGTAATATTACCAATGACCTTTTCCTCGGCCGCGGAGGCCTCGGTCGCCGCCAGAATTTTCTGGCTGCCCGCTCCCCATGGGTAGACGCGCTGCCCGAGCGCCGAGAGTTCTCCCGGCCGCGGAGGCCTCGGTCGCCGGGAGAATTTCTCCGGCCCCTGCTCGAAATTTTTCAAAGTCCAGAATGCCTAGTTCTCCCAGCCTGTGTTAATACACATGTTAATTTAACATGTAAAATTACCAAGGATTATTATCCCGGCCGCAGAGGCCTCGGTCGCCGCCAGAAATTTCTGGCTCCCCGCTCAATGTATTGCAGAGTCCCGCAGGCTTGCTTCTCCAAGCCTGTGTTAATACACATGTTAATTTAACATGTAAAATTACCGAGGATTATTTCCCCGGCCGCGGAGGCCTCGGTCGCCGCCAGAAATTTCTGGCTCCCCGCTCAATATATTGCAGCGACCCGCAGGCTTGCTTCTCCCAGCCTGTGTTAATACACATGTTAATTTAACATGTAAAATCACCAAGGACCATTTCCTCGGCCGCGGAGGCCTCGGTCGCCGCCAGAATTTTCTGGCTGCCCGCTCCCCATGTGTAGACGCGGAGCCCGAGCGCCGAGAGTTCTCCCGGCCGCGGAGGCCTCGGTCGCCGCCAGAATTTTCTGGCTCCCCGCTCAATGTATTGCAGAGTCCCGCAGGCTTGCTTCTCCAAGCCTGTGTTAATACACATGTTAATTTAACATGCAAAATCACCAATGACAATTTCCTCGGCCGCGGAGGCCTCCATCGCCGGGAGAATTTTCTGGCTCTCTGCTCGAATTTTTTCTAAGTCCCGATTCGCTATTACAGGCTGGCGCACGGAGTCCGAGGGGCGGAAATATGCCGGGTAGTGGTGCCTTCCGTCGCCGAGACATTTTACAATTGCCTGGGAGCAGTATTTAACATGTTAATTTTTTCCCCCTCGGGACACCACTACCCCCTATATAACCCAAAATGGGCCATGCAATGGGTGCCCACAACGCCCGAGCGCGGGCATTTTTTCCCGGGGCGCCGAGGCCTCGATCGCCGGGAGAATGTCTCCAGCTATTTGCATGATGTCCCGATTCGCCCCACAAGGCGAACAACCACGAACGAGGTGGTTTTCGTTCGTGGTTGTTTTCGTTCGTGGTTGTTTACCGTTCGTGGTTGTTTTCATTCGTGGTTGTTGTGCGTTCGTGGTTGTTGTCGTTCGGGGTTGTTTTCCGTTCGTGGTTGTTGTCGTTCGTGGTTGTTGTCGTTCGTGGTTGTTGTCGTTCGTGGTTGTTTTCCGTTCGTGGTTGTTTTACGTTCGTGGTTGTTTTCGAGGCAATTGGTACTTTGAAAATTTCAATCGGTTAGCTAGAAAAAATTCTCCCGGCGGTGATTGCCTTGATCGCCGGGAGAATTTTCTGGCTCCCCGATAAAATTTTTTCCAAGTCCCGATTCGCTCTTACAAGCTGGCGCACGGAGTCCGAGGGGCGGGAATTCGCCGGGTAGTGGTGCGTTCCGTCGCCGAGACATTTTCCTATTGCCTGGAAGCAGTATTTAACATGTTAATTTTTTCCCCCTCGGGACACCACTACCCCCTATATAACACAAAATGGGCCTTGCCGCGGGTACACCCGGAGCCCGAGCGCCGAGAGTTCTCCCGGCCGCAGAGGCCTCGGTCGCCGGGAGAATTTCTCCGGCCCCTGCTCGAAATTTTCCAAAGTCCAGAATGCCTGCTTCTCCCAGCCTGTGTTAATACACATGTTAATTTAACATGTAAAATTACCAAGGACCATTTCCTCGGCCGCGGAGGCCTCGGTCGCCGCCAGAATTTTCTGGCTGCCCGCTCCCCATGGGTAGACGCGGAGCCCGAGCGCCGAGAGTTCTCCCGGCCGCGGAGGCCTCGGTCGCCGGGAGAATTTCTCCGGCCCCTGCTCGAAATTTTTCAAAGTCCAGAATGCCTGCTTCTCCCAGCATGTGTTAATACACATGTTAATTTAACATGTAATATTACCAATGACCTTTTCCTCGGCCGCGGAGGCCTCGGTCGCCGCCAGAATTTTCTGGCTGCCCGCTCCCCATGGGTAGACGCGGAGCCCGAGCGCCGAGAGTTCTCCCGGCCGCGGAGGCCTCGGTCGCCGGGAGAATTTCTCCGGCCCCTGCTCGAAATTTTTCAAAGTCCAGAATGCCTAGTTCTCCCAGCCTGTGTTAATACACATGTTAATTTAACATGTAAAATTAACAAGGATTATTATCCCGGCCGCAGAGGCCTCGGTCGCCGCCAGAAATTTCTGGCTCCCCGCTCAATGTATTGCAGAGTCCCGCAGGCTTGCTTCTCCAAGCCTGTGTTAATACACATGTTAATTTAACATGTAAAATTACAGAGGATTATTTCCCCGGCCGCGGAGGCCTCGGTCGCCGCCAGAATTTTCTGGCTGCCCGCTCAATGTATTGCAGAGTCCCGCAGGCTTGCTTCTCCAAGCCTGTGTTAATACACATGTTAATGTAACATGCAAAATCACCAATGACAAATTCCTCGGCCGCGGAGGCCTCGATCGCCGGGAAAATGTTCTGGCTCCCTGCTCGAATTTTTTTTCTAAGTCCCGATTCGCTATTACAGGCTGGCGCACGGAGTCCGAGGGGCGTAAATATGCCGGGTAGTGGTGCCTTCCGTCGCCGAGACATTTTACAATTGCCTGGGAGCAGTATTTAACATGTTAATTTTTTCCCCTCGGGACACCACTACCCCCTATATAACCCAAAATGGGCCTTGCCAAGGGGGCGCGCAACGCCCGAGCGCGGGCGTTTTTCCCGGCCGCCGAGGCCTCCATCGCCGGGAGAATGTCTTCAGCTATTTGCTAGATTTCCCGATTCGCCCCGCACGGCAAACAACCACGAACGAGGTGGTTTTCGAGAGTTCTTCCGGCCGCGGAGGCCTCGGCCGCCGGGAGAATTTCTCCGGCCCCTGTTCGAAATTTTTCTAAGACCAGAATGCCTGCATCTCCCAGCCTGTGTTAATACACATGTTAATTTAACATGTAAAATCACCAAGGACCATTTCCTCGGCCGCGGAGGCCTCGGTCGCCGCCAGAATTTTCTGGCTGCCCGCTCCCCATGGGTAGACGCGGAGCCCGAGCGCCGAGAGTTCTCCCGGCCGCGGAGGCCTCGGTCGCCGGGAGAATTTCTGCGGCCCCTGCTCGAAATTTTTCAAAGTCCAGAATGCCTGCTTCTCCCAGCATGTGTTAATACACATGTTAATTTAACATGTAATATTACCAATGACCTTTTCCTCGGCCGCGGAGGCCTCGGTCGCCGCCAGAATTTTCTGGCTGCCCGCTCCCCATGGGTAGACGCGGAGCCCGAGCGCCGAGAGTTCTCCCGGCCGCGGAGGCCTCGGTCGCCGGGAGAATTTCTCCGGCCCCTGCTCGAAATTTTTCAAAGTCCAGAATGCCTGCTTCTCCCAGCATGTGTTAATACACATGTTAATTTAACATGTAAAATTACCAAGGATTATTATCCCGCCGCGGAGGCCTCGGTCGCCGCCAGAATTTTCTGGCTCCCCGCTCAATATATTGCAGAGTCCCGCAGGCTTGCTTCTCCCAGCCAGTGTTAATACACATGTTAATTTAACATGTAAAATCACCGATGACCATTTCCTCGGCCGCGGAGGTCTCGGTCACCGCCAGAATTTTCTGGCTCCCTGCTCGAATTTTTTCTAAGTC
>NW_026962839.1:0-28435 GCF_032445375.1 Bacillus rossius redtenbacheri
GTCTGATTTGTTTCGCGCATCATTTGGAATCTTTACCTAGGAAATTAACTCGGTAAAACACTTATTTTTTTCATTCACGATTGGTTTGAAATCTTAAAAGCTGTGCAGAATGGAGTCGCAAAGAGCACCAACATCAGCAGCAGTAACAGCATCACCACCAACCACAACAGCAGCAGCAACAACAGCAACAACAACAACTGCGGATGGCGCTACCGACGAATATGTACAGTTGCTGAACGCATTACGAGCGAGGGAACAATCGCGAGCTCAACTGGTAACAGACGGTGGGGATGCTGGCGGGGGGGCCGGTAGCGGCGACACCTCCACGGACACCAGGCGCAATCCCCCGACCCAAGTTAAGAAGGCTGGATTATTTGCCGGTATTTCTATTACAAATTGCGTTTATCCCACGATGTTTGTCATCCCCGCAGTTATATTGATTGTACTATTTGTGGTAATGCGAATTTCATTAATTACGCGCATATTCGGAATATTCTTGGTTCTATTGCTCCTCGTTGTATTTATTTACAATATAGGGAGATTAACATTGTCTCGTGGGTAAAATCTTTGGGGAAAGAAAAAAAATAATAGATTGAAACCGACCGTCGGCTATTTTTTATGTAAGTATGCGACCATCTTACCTGATTGCAAATTCATGAATTTGCGTTCGTACATCATGTAGAATCGCAAATTCATGAATTTGCGTTCGTACATCGTGCACAATCGCAAATTCATGAATTTGCGTTCGTGCACGTTACCAGATCGCAAATTCATGAATTTGCGTTCGTGCACGTTACCTGATCGCAAATTCATGAATTTGCGTTCGTACATCGTGCACAATCGTAAATTCATGAATTTGCGTTCGTGCACGTTACCTGATCGCAAATTCATGAATTTGCGTTCGTACAATCGTGCACAATCGTAAATTCATGAATTTGCGTTCGTGCACGTTACCAGATTGCAAATTCATGAATTTGCGTTCGTACATGATATAGAATCGCAAATTCATGAATTTGCGTTCGTACCCGAGTAGAAAAAAATAATCATATTTCGGAGATTGAAGCGACCGCCGGCCTACAATTTTTTTTATGTAAGTTCTAAACATCGCCAAGGCCTCTAATACGGCGATGAGCGAAAGTACGATGGTCGTGTAAATGGTCGGAGCGCACTCCGAAACGAAATCAGACAACGTGCTATTCATCGGTAAACGAAATCAGACAACGTGCTATTCATCGGTATAAGCTAATGGCAACGACATTTCGATAATTCGAATGCGCTTTGAGAGGATGTTGTCACAAGAGAAATAATTGTTCCCGTCAGTATCCACGGTACGTTTAGTTTGTCCATCACTATCTCAGCAACCGTTTTCAGTTCTTCTATCCTATGTACCCTCGGCGGCAAGTGCTTCTGAAGAATGCGTCGTACTTTCATTTTTTTTCCATCGGACAAGAAATTGCTATTTTTGCCATCGTCAGTAGTATTACTCTCTTCCTACTCAAACAACCGCCGCTCATTTTCCTGTCGGATTGCGCGTTTTGGTCGAAGAGCCTTGATTCTCTTTAGAAATACTCGGACTCTTATTCTTTGAATTAGCTGAGGTTACAGATACTCGGCTAGCCGTCGATTCGCCACTAACCGATGAATCACTGTCGTCATTTATGAAGTCGGGGTCGTTTAGATCATCATCATTTAGCTCATCCTCTCTCTCCGATGGTGTTGTCAACAGTGAAGTTCTGACCGGATAACCTGAACGTACATGAAAGCCGTGCCGATAATTCGTTAAAGATTTCCAATCTATCGTGTTAATTACACCGATCAATACGAAAACAACCAGAATCAAAACCGTGAGCCACAGCCTGCCGGAGAGCGCAGCAAATATAAGCAGTCCGGCGCCAACCGCCAAATGCCATTGTAAAGAAGAGAAGATTTCGAATTTGGCCGAACTCTTCACAACATTTTTATGGCTAATATTTACAGGTGCGGATACATCCCTTTTTCGTATTGCCAAAAAAAAATTACTTTAGCATTCCCAAATAATTGGCTCGGGCCAAAAGCGAGAGGTCGTCTGTGACGTGTGGTGAACAAACTTTTGTAATCCGCAAAGCGCGGGGGACTTGCCCGTAGCAGGCATTCGTCGCAGCCACAGAAATCATCTTTCCACACAACTCCTGGAAGTCTTGTGTGGTGAGCGGCGCGAGATATATCGGCCATCCGCACAGAGACGCTATGGTTCCGTAAATTATATTTTGAGCCCGACAGTAACACCACTCTCTCGCACGTTGGGCGTCTCTCCCCCTCGTTTCGCCGAAGCATCATTTGGATGTTTTGACGCACATCTCTAGCTAGTAGAATATGTACTGGGCACCGGCTGAGTAATTCAATTAGACGAGGACACAATTCCAGGATCTGGGTGAGTGCCGCTTCTTGGAGGTCTTTGGATGGATCGGCGAATAATTTCATTATCATTCTCCATACGAGATTCGTCACTAGGCTTCTATCCATCACGTTTCCGGACTCTGGATTTTCTTGCGTCAACGCCGAAACTAATTGGTACTGCAGTGACATGGTCTGACTAACATCTTTGGATTTAAAGGAGCCTATGTGCGTGGTCTTGACGATGTTTCCGCAAGCCGGATTCCAATTTCGTAGCGTCTCGGAGACGTGGGATAGCACAGTGGATTTTCCGGTGCATGCGTGCCATCAAGTTGAGGAACTGTACCGCTGCGTAGCAATCTGTTTTCGAAAATGTTGTTGAATTTTGGAATATCGTCGAGATTTACCACATCGCGGCCAAAGAATCCTATCAACGCTCTGAGTTGTTCGATGGGAAAATAATGATCTAATCGTTCTCCTATTTCATTTTTAATTTGACCTTTCTCAATATCCAAACGTCTTTTCTCCAACAATACCAGAGTATTGGGAGACCATGGTAGAGACAGGTTTTTGGCCAGCTTGTAAAATTTCCGCAACGGGTCCGCGCGCAGGGAATGGAAAGCAAAGTTGACCGATTCGGCAATCTCTTGAGGGCATCCAATTTCCACCAAAGCATCCAGAGGCGAATCTGATGCAAATAATTTCCCGCATTCTACGAATGCAAACCAAGAAAATTCCAGAGGTGACCAACACAGGAAAGGAATCCTCGTTAATGTAACATCAAATAACGGTGTTATGATGTTGCAAAATTCCTCGACTTCTTTACACGGCCATTTGGATCTCACCACACAATTCTTGTTGCCGTACAAAATTTTTCTGCATTTGAGAGTTTTCGCTTTAACCCGCATCTGATATCCAGAAGGGATGCGTATACTTCCTTGGAGATTTCCGAAGCGCCATTGTTAAGTGTTCTTAATTTCTAGCAACCGCGAGTTGATCGTTTGCGATATAATGTATACAACGGCGGACAGAAATTATGCAAATATTTACGCCAATCAACGTTTTGTCGTTGTTGTTCTGAAAAAATTGCACACCGCAGCTCCACATTTAGCGTCGCACCTAGAGGTGGCAATTGGCCAAGCAGACCGAACTACGGATTATTACTACCCGAACAATTTTGCGCAAAGGGCCATAAAGGTGAAAATTAAGATTGGCGAAACTGCGTGTAATAAAATATCATGCAATTCTGCAAAAGCCGACGGTATTTGCGGTGTGACGGAAGAAGCTTCGTATTACAGAATCGGGGATGCTGATAATTTCCAACTTCAGTGTCAACCTGCATGTTTTAATCTCTCGAAAAAGGTTGAATATAACGATGGGGAAGCAAAAACTCAAATGGTGAATACGAAATTCCGCAACGGGAAATGTATCATACTTCCGTCCATAACTTCGTGGATGGAACACCCGCTGTATAGATCTTCACAGCGATACGAAATCGCGAGTGAACGATTTACCCCGTAGGCTTCAATCTAGGTCCTGAAAATCCCTTGACCACGTCCGGATTATCTTACGAGTATAACAAAATCATACTGTGACTCGTTTTTCGACGAATGGAGCGCGGCGCAAAAAAATTGTGTAACAAGCATCTGGATGCGTTTAGCCAATGCTGTGGTCGGTGAGAGTATAATAAAATATGTTCGTGCTGGCATTCAAAAATTAGTTACTGGTTCCACGTTTATTCAACCAGACCTGGGACCCGTTCCCAGCATAGATAATGTATGGACGGTAAAAGGATGGAGTGAGGATATCAATACGTCATTTATTCTACCCGATCCCGACTTATCTTTGGACGAAACGACGTTAGTATTGACGTCCCCCGAACGATCCGAAGCAAAGGAACTCTACACGACATTTTCTAACTTGCGGCAACCGCGTGCATCACAGCAGTCTGCGGAAGAGATTTTGATGGGTATCATCAACGGGCTTGTAGATCAGTTTACAACCGTTGATGGTTTGGCGGACCTGGGACTCAGCATGCTTCCCGATGCCGTGGCGGCGATATTAGTTCGGGTGTTGAAGTTTTCCGCCGACACGATATTACCCAAGATAGGCACGGTGCTCGTCGGGATGTCCAATACACTCTTCCACCAACGTACTGCGTAGCTCGATGCTGACGGTCATCTCGAACACGGTTGTGAAACTTTAACAAATATTGCCGCAAAATTCGCTGCGGGCCGCCTGCAAAGTTGGTTGCGGGTGCCGCCAGTGTGGTGGGGTGGATATTGATCATCGTTGCAATTTTTGATCTCGTGTTGGGTTTTTGGGACCCCTTGGGGTTCAACAGCAAGTATCCCAAAGAATTGCTGCCTCAGTTGGGTGGAGCAATCCGAATTCGCTTTAAAACAACAATTAGGTTCGGTGGAGGTGGAGTTGCCTTTCTTCACCTTGGCCAACCTGATACTCGGGCAGCAGGAATTGGCAGTTACTTTCCATCGAGACGTTGCCTTATATATACGAATATTTGTCATCGCTAGATGTGAATGCCGATGGCACCAGAATCGACAAGGGGGATGAAATTTCGAACGAAACGGCACCCTCCTTCGACGAAACGATCGCCAAGACGAAATTATATTCACCCGAAGAATTGCATGAATTCGAGAAAGTTCACGCGAGACGTTTAACTTTCTATAAAACTGGGCCCACGGCCTTGCTCATCATGGCGGGAGTCTTTTGTGCCTGCCTTGTTCTGGGAGTGTGGATAGGATGCATCATTGCCGCTATTTTGGTAGGCCTATTGTCATTTTCTCTCTTTGCAAACTCGGTAGTTGGGGTTTTTTCCACTCTAGACAACATAGGCATTAAATTGTGATTTCCGCGATGAAAAAGTTTATTCTAGCCAGATCCAAGGGCAACGGCGGTGACATACCAAATCCGCCAATCAATTGGATAGATCCAACTTCCAATACACGCTGTTTGGCGAACGGCGTATGCGCCAAACTTGCCTCGTTATCCAATTGGGTACCACGTGCAGAAGACATTTGGCGACCACTCGAGCTCGTCGGAGACCCTCGAGATGTAAAGGTGGTGATTGTCGGGCAGGATCCGTATCCCGGGGAGGGAGTGGCTGATGGCCTGGCATTTAGCTGCCGCGCTGCCAAGCGACCGGCGAGCCTGCGTGTAATTTTAGAAGAAGTCGCATCATCTAAATTCCAAGTTGACCGGAATAATAATTCTCTCGAAAATTGGGCGGTTCAGGGAGTTTTATTGATTAATCTAACAACGACCTGCGCATTGGGTGAACCTAACTCGCATCGGCATATCGGCTGGGAACCTATAGTTTCACACATCATCAAGGAGGTGGTGAGGAAAAGCAACGGTACCGTGTTCATGTTTTGGGGCCGCGCGGCGCAGACGGCGTTGTCTTCACTTTGCTCGACAAGCAAGAAGCACTTAATTTTAAAAGCAGCTCATCCTTCACCGCTCAACCGACGCGGTGGTTTTGCCGGCTGCGGCCATTTCGTTAGGGCAAACAAATTTCTGAGGTCGATCGGAAAAACAGAGGTGGATTGGTCGATTCTCGCTAAGGATGAAGCGCCAATGCACGCTAATGGACATATGGGGTCCGAAGAAAATTAAACGCCCCAACACTACCAACACCGGCGAAGACCTACACCCCGAGGCGCCGCCAGAAGAAAATACATTGAATTTGTGGCTGTTTGCTGCAATATATCCAGAGTACGTAAGAAAAAAATAATGTCCTCGCAATACCTGCCGATTTCCCGGATCATGATTTTTCTACATTTTTTGATATGCTGTCATTTTTTGCCAAACACCCACTAAACTCGCCGTTCGAGATGGAGATAGTAAAGGGTGACCTGCCAAAACCTTCGTTCTCGCTCTTCAACTCGTGGCTGGACGACATAAAAAAAGAAAGACGACAGATATTCCCGTGGACAAGAAACGATGAATTCAATGTGTTCTTATCGCTACTTAATTTTAACATCTTCGAATTCGACAAATCTCCCCGAAGGTACAAGCTAATCTCTCAAATCATCAAGATACGACATCAGGGATAAGGATCCGAGTTCCCGTATAACGCATACAGAAAAGCTTTGCATTTCGAACAAATCAGAGAAGGAAACATGTCTCTCGACAAAGAATCACATCTTGTGCGCCTCATCGACGGCTTGAAAGCGGTGAATTCAACGCAATCGGCCAGGACAATTATAGAAACCTATTTTAACGCGCGGGAGGTGTACGGAATCGTAAAAAGTGGAGATAAAATAATTGATGTATTCAGCGACCAACATTGCAAATTTATACGGCTGCATACTAGTTTGAAACGCACTACAGTGTGTGGTGGGCCTACATTTATTAAAAAAATTAATACATACCAAAAGCCGGTGTGCTTTGTGATAAAAAACGTTAATGGCAGATTATCAACAACGCCAAACAGTGCTTGCACACAAGATGCTGCTTTACTGTTCAAATTTCACGAAAAAGTTCCATTTGTTCATTGAATTTAAATTGTTCATTGAATTTAAGTCGGTTATTTAAAGCTTATTAATAATAAATATGTCTACCCAGACTCTTCTGCTTCTGCCCTTCGAAGTATTGTGCCGAAAGGTGCCCCACCGACCTCACTTAGAAGCCTCTGTAAATACTGTTCAAATAATGTTACGTTTACAGCATCCTCGTTTGGCAGGGGGATTTCGTATGCTCTTCCACCTGCACTCCACGAGAAGTAACGATTTAGCGCACTGCTTGGTTCTCTAGGAGCAATCTTGCCAGCCAAAATTAGAGGCTCCGCTCGAGTAGCCGATGTGTTGTTTAATGTATCAACGAAATTCTCAACCAACTGTTGTCTGATGTCAGCATTTTGCAGAGGTGCCAGAAGATATGTTGCAACCCTGGTATATAGCGCAACGTCTATGCCCAAATCTTCTCTCTCCATGTTTACTTCTCTGACGTCCGGTGCTCTTTCCGCTTGGGGTTCAACTTCACCATCCACAGATCGTCTTCGTCTCTCCAACTCGAATGGTGCCGCCCTTATCCGTGGTAAATTCAAGGCGGGCCTCTCATTAAGACGAATCGCCGGGCTATTTTTTATGACAGAGTCAATGGCAGCCTGAAGTAAAGCGGGATTTACAGTCGACCCAGCTCTCGAGCTGCTGAAAGGATCGAATTCTAGGTATGTTGGTGGGATTGTTGAGCCCGGATATAAAAGAACTTTGGTATTTCTTAGCGTGTCTGAAAATTCCGAAAATTGTCCCGAAAATGTGTTAAATCTGAGTATGGCACGATCTAGTTGCCGTTCCGAACTTCTTGCTCTCAATAACTCGTTTAATTGGGCATCGCCTACCGCTGGTGCGTTTTGCGTTTTATTTTCACCAGTGCGCGCATAAAGAGATATAACCCTTTCCCCCAACTCAACCCCATCTCTGATGCTGGTTGCCAAATATTCACTATTTCTAGTCAATCTATTAATCTGACCTCTGAATCGACCATTGGTCAACTTGAAGGCCTCGGGCGTTACGGGAACAGCGAACGTTGGAACTTGTCTTACATAATTTTCCCACTGCATCTTGGTGTCGTTTATTTTATCACGCAACAGTCTTTGTACATTGTCACGAAATTTTGTAGCGGTTTCAAGCCACGCAATAAGGTCATCGCAATCGGAATTTTTCGGGGAGTTGGTGGAGGTGGCTGACGCCATCGAGTGATTCTCACAATCTACCTGAGCTGGAAATGCCAAAGTATTGTCTAAAGCAGATGCGGTGGCCACCCGTGATATCGTCAACATTTAAACCAAAGTCAACGTATTCATATCAATCTGGTTGGCTGCCAAAGCTGTTTTGAGGTTTCGGTATCTCAACATGCGCGTCGATGTTCTCTCGTATATCCTAGTGAACGAATAATCATTTTCTAAAACAATTGTAGTTTGCAAATTCTTTATTTTGTGGGCTATAATAAGAATGATAATAACCAAATCAATATTCAGTAAAGAGGGTGCGGGCATTTGTATTTTATCGTATGCTACGAAATAAACTACTTTAACGTCCTCTTTACAAAAAACTACGGATTGTCCGATATTCAGTTGTGACAGAGATATTATATCCTGAGGATCAAGACTAATAATTGGAAACTCATTGGCCAAAACTTCGGCGGAAGGCATGGAAGAACATGACGGGAACCCTTCAGAATCACAAAGCACAACCGTGAGGCCTGGTAAAAATATCGATGACGCTGACATCGACATGATAGAGATATGCGCTAGAACGCTCAAAAAAAGCAATAACGTTTATCAACACTATTTTCTTCGAATTCCGTCTATGGATTTAGAATTGCACCCCGGCAGATACAAGGGCGGTTGCTACCACCAGCTGGGTCACACGGTAGATTATAGAATATCGGGCCTTTTTGCGACCTGCGACGAATGTAAAAAGAAATTGGTCAGAGCGTCTTATCATTTGGAAAATGCGTGGTTCTATCCCTACATTAATTGCGAAACATTATCTCTATGGTTATCCGGAAAGTTTCCAGTCAGTTCTCAGGTAATCGTATCGACGCTGGTAGTGGCCACACTTGTGTGTAGTATAGTAACCTTTCATATAAGGATGAGTCTAATTATATTTGTTGTGCTCATAATCTTATTATATTTCTGCAAAATGAATATGAAATGTACAGCGGCCTTAAGCATCGGTCGTTGTAAGCACATAAATTGATAAAGAATGCATTACGCGTGGTTTGGTGTAGTGTTATTTTTCGCCATTATTTTAGTAATAATCACTTTACGAATAAAATACGAAATCATTAACGACAATCGAAAAGAAAACACTATCGCAAGTGCAATTACTGGTGCCCTAACATCTCGCTCAACCAGGAACTGTAACAGAGAACAGGTATATTGTTGGACGGATGCGGATTGTGCACAAGCCTGTTCAAATGTTTCCGGGGTCTCGTGCGTCCGCGGAGTCTGCGGTCAACAAAACTTGGTATTTTCCTCACCGAACAATCCCTGCGATCCGGCAAAGGGAATTTTGGCTTTTCTAGAGGGTGATGTAGCATTTGGGCGCTATGTATATAGTTGCAAGTCCGTGGACCCGGGAATTGCCATTTCGTCAACGCTGAACAAAATGTGTCTCAATCAGACCACCACGCCGGTGACGGTGACGATAAATTATCTAACCAAATTTCCCGAAATTACCGACTGTACATGTACAGACTCCCTCACGTTGGTACCGGCGACAACAGTAAAGCGCGCACACGCCGAGTGCTCGCCATTATTCTACGATTTGGTGACGCGGGGTCTTGCTGGGTACAGCTGAAGTAACAACACCTGACGCCGTGATAGATGCTATGACGGTCGAAATATCGTCGTACAACTCCGATCCTTGAATTGGATCGTAGAAAAATAAATGAGATCCCTGAAACTGTTTCAGACTAATAGGCGAACATAGCTCTCCAAACTTCAAAGAAGATGATTTTAGGAAATCATTAGTTCCCGTGTATATATAAACCCGTAGGTCAGATCTAAGTGCGGATACGTTATTTTGCGGCTTATCCGACCAACCCGTGAGGTACGTGTTAGTCAAGGCGTTGATTAGGGGATTGGTAACGGTGGAGGGACCAAAGTATCCGCACAAAGTGATGAAGGCTTCCACTTTCTGATGTCCTTTCTTGAGCGTTAGCGCAGCAATGTACGCTCCTGCAGATTGTGCGATGATGATAATTTTTTTGTCAAAAGTTGATTCTGTTGCGGTAAGTAAATTGTCCAGATACGTGATCATATCTTCGAGTTTATATTTGAAGAGCGTTGGATAAGTCACAGACAGGATCGGTATTTTGACAGAAAGATGCTCGTATATGCTCGGGCTGGGGTTGGATTTCACGAATGCGCCACCCGGAACATCAAGAATGATGGTATCGAAGTCACCGAGCAACTTGTTTTCGGGAACGTATAACGAACATTGGCCTGAATAAGAGGGGGTTTCGCTGTGGAATGTGAATGCATTTTTTTCGTATCCCGTTAATAGATCTATATCTGGAGTGGGCCATCTACTCAAAGCTCGCTGAACAAGCCATCTGGGGTTATACGCGAGATAAATTACGATTATCACTATAACGAGTAGAATCAGCGTAACAGTGGTATTAAGAAACATGGCGACCATCTGGAGTTGTTCCAGAGTTGGTGACTATCAAATCTTATCGAACAACTATATAAATTCTTTCATATTTGAAAACTCTATCAACTTTCCCCGCACAAACACCATTTGACGGGTATGCGCACACTATAATAGGCCCACCCATCAAGAATAATGTTCCCGAACACCTTCGTTCTCAGAGTTTTTTACAAAGACGAGCTACGATTTTTGGTGACGGAAAAAATAACTATACATTTTATTATTTTGACGGTAACACGCCAACATCGAACGCGCTCTTTTCACAGAATTTAATCGTGACAGCAGAAGCTCCCATCTACCGCTTGGATGGAGCGCTGGTCCAAAGCCAACGCGTTACGAGAAAATTATTTTACAACACGGTGGCTTTGCGTCGAGAACTAGCGTCCAACATGAAGTTATTGGGCTGGGGAAACTGGTGCTTTAGAGATCGCGAATCGCTATCGAATGCTCGGACCTGGGTGGCGAGGGCGAGGTGTTTTCACTGATGGTAGTGAATGAACAACCTTGTTTTTGGGACGCTCATAAAATAAGAAATATCTATCCGCCTACGCCGCCTTGTTGACCTGTTGAGAATGTTTCCGTGATCGCCGCTTGAGTTTAAAGGGGTTGGATATTCGTTTACTCGGTCCTCTTTCGGCTTCCGGCGGTGGTGTAAATTCTGTGGCTATTTTTCGCAAGGATAGCAGTTGAACTGCCGGCTTTTCTACTTCGATTTTTAAATCCTCCGAGAAAGTTTCTGCTTGACACACACAATAAAGTTCCGTGTAAAATAAACTTTCTCCACATAGGGAACAAAAACTGATGGTGGGTGTCAACGTGAGGAGTAGTCTGAAGGGTACGTACGTTGTATGGTGCTATCCGGGCATTCTCGAAGGGTTTCGGCGGACGTCCAATAATGAGATTCGAACCATGTGCGGTACGACCAATCCACTGCCGGCACGAATCCAAATAAAACAACAGTTCTGGATAGGGAATATATTTCCTCAACGAATGCCCGATAGGCAAAAACAAGAATATTTCCTCTTGAGTCAATTCGTAAAGCGTACGCACACTTATTGGCGGATCGAAACGGTAAGACACGGCTCTGAACCAGACCCATTTGGATTCGGAGATTACATCTAGAATATCTGGAGGTAGAGGAGGAAGCGTAGAATCAGTAGCGTTTGCGACTGTGTAATTACGAGATGGATCCATGTTCACCTGAATTGAGTTCTGCAGCAAACTATCAAAGATTGACGGCTAATAATAAAACGCTCAATCCTTTGCTTCAAAAACTTACGACACGGATCCGAAACTTTTCGAACCGGCATTTATTGACTTGATCATATCTATAGGAAACAAGAGCGGCGCAAATTTCGGAGATTTGGGCGTAATACACCGTCTTTCGATAGTACTGTCTTTTCGGCCTACGCAGAAGAACACAACAAAACCACATTAATAGAAATGGATGAAATGCTAAAATCTTACTTTACAACGATTGCAACTCCGTACCCGACGGTAAATGGTGATACGCTGCGGAGTCGCATATTAACCCTATAAAAACTTTGTATAAAAATCAACAGTGCGACGTCGGCGTTCCAGCTATCTAATGCGACAGTTTCTGTAACTTCGGATTGGGTAGATGATAAAAAATTAGATTTTACAAACTACGTGGACGTGTGCAACCTGTCTGAACAACAATGGAAATTGGCTCAAAATAATGATTACATGTCATACAATTACACGCCCAGCCCGGTGAATATTGAACTCATCGGCCCCTCGATGACGCAAATCGTGAGCGCAATGTTGCTGCTACAAGAGGAAATACTAAATTCTGCACACGCCCTCGGTGTAGACGTGCAGCCCTATGTCAATGTGCTGGATTGATTATAACGGTACCATTTACTCCTCCAATGCTGCGGGAACTGGTCTTCTTGGTTTGTCTTCCGTTCGTTGCGAACATTGCAGTACCGACAATTGACACATAAAGCAAAAATAATGTTGTAAATACAGCTATCACAAAGCCAATAACTAGCATGCTGGTTGAACCAAATGTTCGATTAAATACTCGAGATACAACTCATCGTGATTCTTTTGAGACCGAACTTCGGCTGCTGTTTCATCTATTTGAGACGACATAAAGATCGTATTTTTTTATGAATGCTTCCAGTGAAAATGGTGGGGTGGGTATTGCCTTGGAAACGTTTACAATATTGTGGAGATTGAATGAATTAAAGCCGGATCTTTTCCATCCAACAATCTTTCTATAACAATACTAGAAATGTCATGATTCAAGTAATTCACATAACAAGTGGGACAGGGCAGAATAAAATGCAAGTTTTGCATCACCGATGCAAATTGAATGGTTTGAGTTCTGTTAGTGATTAATATCGATGAAGCATGAAGCCAATTCCATAATCTATGATTCCACAAGTCTGCACTACCCACGTGTTTTGTGACTTTGAGCGTTTCGGCAGCCGCGTATTCTGACACGGGGGTTTTGTTATTATACGGAAGCTTCAATATGCCGCACGAGAATCTAATGACCAATCCGCGATAATCCACCTGTTCTTCGATTTGCCGTAATCTCGGAGGCAGCGGCCACCATAGGAGTTTCAATAACATCGGCAGCGCCTCGTTAAATATTCGTACTATTTCTTCCCGATTCTTGGGTGCCAATCTTCCTCCGTTCAAGAGTATATCTTCCATTCTGATAAAGTGACGGGATCCAAATCAGACGCGGTTGCGTTAAATTCGGTCGACGCTTCTGCCGTCGCCCAAGTTGCAGACGCGGATGCCCACGTCCCAAGTGGTCCGAGCAATTGTCCGACGAGGGCTATGTTGCCGACCAGCGATTGGCTAGCTGGTACCTGTAATAACGAGACCCAGTGTTCTGTTACCAAGCTGCTTCCCTCCACTATCCTTTTGTCCCCGGTTATAGTGGTTCCTCTAGCGTATAGTCCCGTTTCTTCGGGAATAACGGCATTGGAGGCAGATGGCCAGGAATTGTAGGGTATGTCACTACGCTCAACATAATACCCGATTTGCATCAATAGCGGATTATATAACAACGACGAAGGAACATCGAAAATTAGAAATTGTAACCCATCTTTAGATGAAACCAACATCCTAGATACGTTGTCATTGACGGATTTAATTGCGTAGCAATAGCAGCAAAGTAATTTCTCGTCTGCGTCGTCGAGCGATTCGTAGTCGCCTATTCGTACCGTGACGTCTAAAACGCCAAGAATGCTATCGACGGTCGATTCATAAGCCTGTGAGGATGTAAATGTAATCGGGGTAGATGAACTACTGAGGAGAGGCATATAATTAGATGCGTTTCCGATTGTTGTGGCTACGCCGTTGTCGCTCTCCAAGTATAAAATCTTACCAAAGTAATTATAATATATCGGCGCGGATTCTGCTATCCGATCATCCCAAAAGTTCCACGATTCTTGTTGTACAAAATCAGCATAAGAAGCGTACACCGTCTTGTCTGAGGGTTCGGGTTGATCCGATATACTTGTAATGTCGGTGCATGTTATGGTCCCGTTGCTGATGGTAGCAATAGAGTTCCACCTATTTATAGTTTCATCGTAAAAATGATTCGATGCCTTGTGTGTAAGCATCGAGTCGTTGGGGTGACTTATTGATTCCACATTTGCGCTTCCGCAGTTTACCGTGGAAGGTTGATTGGAAAACACAATAAACACCGCCGTCGTTGTAAGTGAACCAACGGCTGGAGTTGGAGGTGGTTAATCGAGGGTATCAACGCAAGCCGATGTAACACATTCCACGGTGCCGGAGGTGCCAACAGTCGTTCCGTTTACACAAGATGTGCGGACAGACCTACCGCCGCTGCAGGTAACGAAGGATGTGGAATCGTAGGAAATTTGAGTTCCATCAGCCAATCCGAGACAAGGATCGACCGTCAGACAACCTCCAACAGAGGTATCGAAGACCAACCCATCCGGACAAGTCTTGGCTACGCTTACACACATCCTCACACTGGTAGTATTGGTTAGAATTTTGGGCTGCCCCTTGAAATGTGCTCCCCGCTACCAGGTCTTCACATCGGTCGTATGTCAGGCAAGGGTTCTGTCCGCTGGAATACAGCGTTCCATCTTTCGACTCATCGAAAATCGAATATCCCGTCAATAATCTAATTTCGAAATTCCACCATTACCATCACAAATCGCGTAGACTCTCGGGTGGAACTTTGATGTGACGGTGGATCTATTGAATATTTGGTCAAAATTATACGGTTGAGACCGGCGATTGTCCCGCTGGCTTTTCCTTCGCACAGTCCTACAACCTCGCATCTTTGAGTTTGCGTATTCCACCTCCATTGATCGGGACAAAGAATTGAAGGTTCGATACCTCGTAAACGGAATCCTTGTTCATTTTCAGATTCAAGAAACCCATGATCACCCGCACTGTACTCGGTTCCGTCCAAATTAACGGGAGACTTTTCGATGGCTTTCTCATAAGCGCCACTCTCGTTGTTTCTACGATAAACGATGAACGAACCCTCTGCGGAAACGCGACCGGCGGTGAAGGCTGAAACATCTTCTCCGGATTTGTTGGGGAAGCATTGAACAGTTGGACTGCGCGGTTGGCCGGCAATTGGGGTGCACCCAACAGCTTGGCCGAATAGTATATAATTGCAATGCAAACCACGACTATGATGATAGCCCATATATCGACACCGTATCATGACAAGCGACAAAAAGCAAATAATTTGATGCGAATATTGCGTGTATCAGAATGCTAGGGATAGGGTTCTTATCTTGTCTGTTTTTGTACGTTCTTTTGGCATTTTTGATTAAACCATTCAATAGCGGCAAAGCTCCGACTCTCGAACCAAGAAAGTTATGGATCTTCTTGCGAAATGGAGAAAAGCCAGTCACGCAACCGCAAACGTAGGCGGGGCGATTAGTGACCTACGCTTGGTGAATAGCTCCTTGAGCACCGTAGACGGTGCATTTCGCGCACTTCCCTACATCGATACTTTGGGCGTGGTGACTGTAAATGGGGTCCCCACTCGATCTGTAGAACGTGAAATACGTCGTGGTAACTTAAGAAATGCCTTATCAGGCATGCGTGTGAGCAATACGCTAAGCGCGGCCCAAGAGTCGAGCTTCAAATCTCTGATTCGCAACCAAACCCCCGATATTTTCGTAGACTCGATACAAACGCGCGCGAGCAGCGCTCGCACAGCAAATCCAGATGTGGCGATACCGGCCAGAACCACCGGAGCGGAACTGGAAGCATCCTTGACGCCGGCGGGCAAGGCAAAAGTTGAGAACGCTTGGACCAAAATAGTCGAAGCATCCAAAGGTGCAGTGGTCACCGGAGTATTTGTAGGCTTTGGCGTGGTGGTCGCGGCGACATTGTGGGACCAACTGAATGCTGCCACAAAGTCAAGAAACGGATGCTATCTAGTCCAAACGGTTAATAACAAAACCACAGCATGTAAAATTACCGGCAGATCGTGCGGTAGTACGGATCTGTCCACCGGCGTAACCGCGTGCGCGTCTGCAATCTTAGGCACGCTTGGCTATAACGCGTATTTGGCCGGTAGCAATCTTTGACTAACACGGCGCTCGCGACGCGAAATCACAACCGAAGTCGGTGTGACTCTAACAGATTCAAACACGAATCCACTATCCTTGACCGGACAACAATTGAGCGACCTAAATTCCTTGGCCAACTCCTTGACCGCCTCCGATTTTTCTACGGACCTTTGTACGTTGGCAAATAAAACATCGGGGTGCGTGGGTTTGCGACCCCCTCCGCCGGACTGGGCACACCGGAATATTGTGCGGCCGAGGGCCTCGCGGCAAATTATACCATTCAATGTGTTACAAACTCCACCATCGCCGACACCTTGGTCGAGGCTGCCACGGCAGCCGGCACATCTGTCCTAGATTCGATAACGGGAAGCTTATCTGGAGCTTCGGGCGGTTCCGGATCTATCAGAACCATAGCCATTTGGGCTGCGGTGATAATAGTGGTCGCGATCGTATTGGCCGTCGTCTTAAGATTGGTACAAAGTTCGCGAAGTCGTAGTGTCCAAGCCGCACAAGGTGGGGGAAGCGTTTTTACTTAATATTATTAAGGAACCTGCGTGTATTTAGATACAAGATGCAGGCAGATCATACCGTACCCATCCCAATCTACATACTGGGATTGCCGAAACCGGAATTGGGTGCAGTCATCAAGCATTTGATTCTACTCGATGCGGCAAGGCGTGGCTACAGCTCATTGTATAATTTAGATTGGAAACTACACATCGGTATATACTCTGCCGTGCGATACAGATTCACTTTTAATTTTGTACAAGAAACGGATATTGCTATTTTGGTGCCAAATCTTAACGCCTTGAAAGTGGTGCAACCAGACGACGAAACACATCATCCGCCACCGGCCAAGGAAACCACTTTTATTTTTCGGCCCCGATGGATACGGCCATCCAGAACTTCGAGAAGAAGAAGACCGAGACGGTGAAGAAAAATAACACTAACTTGGAGCGAATGCAAACTCTTCAACGGTGGTACGATCGACTGGTCGCGGGGCCTGGGAGCAACTTTCCAACATCTTGCCGCGAATTGACTTGGGCAATGTCGTATCATTCCGATTCCTGGTTCAATTGGCAACCGACGAGTGCGGGTCTCGGGGAATGTGGAAATGTGTCTGCTGTTCGTGTATTGATGTCGTCCAAAAATAATCTGGAGAACGCCGATGTTCATCCACTCGGCGTACATTGCAGCGTGAGGCTTCAAAGCGAAAAATCGCAAGCTGTTTTGAATGTCAAACGTCTACGAACCAAGGAAGAAACGTTTGACGTACCATTCACGCCGCAACTTCAAGCTGATATTTTATATTCGAAAGCAAAAGATCCAAAGTGGGTTCGAATAGTGTCGAAAAAAAAGAGGGGACGACCGAATCGTGAGCGGTATGAGACTGGTGTCCGATGTGGCTGCACATGTTTGGTTATCGGAAAGCATCGTTGAGGTGTACGTGAAGAATCCCAAATGGCGAAGTATACTTCATCATTTGCAAAACGACGATCATGTGGAAAGAATTGTTTTTTTGTTCGGATTGTAAAGAAATCAAAAAGATTTGCGACAAACCCACCAGCTTTTCTAACATCTTGGCCTTCTATTTCTGCTACATGCAGAACACGAACGATTTGTCCATAGAGACAAAGACCGACGCTCAAAGCTTGGTGGTGTACGTTACATTAGCGACCCTCTTGATGAACGTCGACAATTTGAAGCGACGGGGGAATTGGACAACGCCAATCGAGGCGTTGAGCGGCGCAGATCCGCAACGCACCCTCAGGCGAATGGCGGACGATTTGGAACCAGCCACCGATTACGACAGGCGTCTGAGCTTCGAAGCCGAGGGCATATGCTGTCCCATCGACGAACATTTGCATCAAAAATTTTCTGGACTAAAGCGACGACACGTTTACTCGCTGGACAACGAGAGGGATGTCAGAGTAATCATGCAGCGCAGCTTGGTTGGAGGATTCGGTCCTCACGAGGTTGTAGTTGATGGATTTAGTTTAAGTTGATTGTATTGGGTTTAAATAAAAATTGATTTATCTCTATTGGCAAACGTTATTTTCCCATCCTTGAGGCAAACGCACAGACCACAGCAGATTGTGGGTACAAAACTAGTATATTTTACGCACGAGTCACAATCGAGGTGATAACTTTTTGATATGTTTACTGGATATCTAATTTTAACACCTCCACATCCCATGTAATTCACCAAATATGGTTCATCAAACAATAAATTTATAGTTAAATCATCTTTAGATTCAGGATCCAGTAGTCTGATGGGTAAAAAGAGATATTTTTTGCCCACCATGGGATTTAAACCATTGTGATATCGAATCCCCAGAAATGTTGTCGAATTCTCCTTCAATGCAATAGTATGCATTTCTTCCGTTCCATTCGGTGCACGATATTACTACTGATTCCTGGGCAAGTGCGGCAAATAGCATCATTGCCGTGGTCGCAGCTGCCGTAATGGTGAATAAATGCATGATCGTAGTTTACTTTCGAGTTAATAATTTCACGTCCTGTAATAATGTATATTTATGAAATATCATCGGGTGTGTTGTCTATTTGCTTGATTTTTTTCGTCACACCAACCATATCCGGCTTATAGCGACGTTTACGCTTTTTCCCAAATTGAATTTCTGGTACAACATTTTTCGTGCCAGCATCAACGTCAGACACACGTTCTTTATCCCCATCCGGAACCCCTCTTTCCATTTCATCTTCCAGATCAGAAAATGCCGAAATGGACGAGGATGATGATTCTTCATCCGAGGGTTTGCGTTCGGGTTCTCCCTCACTTACGACTGCCTCATCAGCAGCATTTTTGATTTTCAGAAGGGAATAAGGATCTACTACTGGCAAATCTTCCCATTTCTTAGTCTTCAAAAGATCACGTAATGTCTCTTCGGAGGGGGGGGTGTAGGTGTTTTCAACTTGGGCCAGAGTTATTTGCGTTTGGTTGTTCGGGTTCAAAGGCAACGATTGAGGGTGGGTCCGCTGAAGGTGGGACAGAGTCGGAGATCTGTTGTTGTTGCGGATTTAATGACGAATAATCGATTTCAAATTCAGATTCTTTCTTACTCTCTTCCACTGATGTGGCCAGAGCACCTATAGAATCGCTAAACAACTGCATCAGCATGTTCATTCCCACAGTCACCCACAAATTTGCGGGTTTTTTACTTTTATTTTTCGACGAATTAAGAATTGCCATGTACTCACTTTCGGAAACTTGCGTGTCGATATTTTCGGGCTTCAGGTAGTCTAATACTGGGAATTGTTTAATGAATTTTCCCTTTGGCCATTTTCAAGGAACCCTTCACGATGTTTTTTACCAATGCGTATCAAGGTGACTGTTGGTGCGGCAGCTGTAGAAACTTGATGAAAATTAATTACTTCATTTATGTCAACTTTACTTTTATTTTTCAAGAAAGACATAGCGTACTTGTCACGTTTTACATAAGCTATCATTAATTCTCGGATGTAGGCATCAGTCACATCGTCAGGTATAATGTCGGGATGGCCGGTGTCGTGGGGTGTGACAATATTGTCTGCCATTTTGTGTATAGTGTTAATAATTATGATATCTCTACCACGCGTCGATCTCACTTCATACACGGCCTACGTATCCAAATTAGATGCGGCATTGGCAGATGAAGAGCTATCCAAACTGATAAATGCGAATGCGTTACAAAATCTACCCTCTGTAACTCTGGAAACTAACAATGCCGACGTTCAAAATGTCCAAAAATGCCAAGACTCTGCGGTGTGGCTGGCGCAAGAATATACTCCTGCTCTAGAATTAACCTGTAAGACTGCTTGTGGGTCAAATGGTACGGTCGTACAAATCAGCGATGCCGACGAATATTATCACAGAGGAACTAGACTCACCTCGGGAGTTTGGTGCATAATAAATCCACCAAATTGTAACCTTAGGACTACCTACGTGGTAGCAACACTCTCGGGAACCACGTGTCGTACAAAGTATCCTAATTTATTTGGTGGATCGACGGGTGATAGGATTGTTGCATGTTCCGATGCTGCATACGATACAGGCGGGGTATTATGGGATTATAATCGAAACGAAGCGGTAGACCCTAGTACTGTGGAGATGACTAACGAGGATGAATTACTTGCAGATGGTCAGTACCGATTCAGATGCAAATTTGGAGACGATCAAGATGGAAATGCGTGGTTGCCACACCCACTGAATAGGTTTCATCCATTACGGGATCCTTGCACGAACACAATCTACAGAGCTCATCGTACAGTGGGTGCAAATGTCAGCGCTACCGGATGGAGTTGTGATTGCGGCGATTCCGCTGTTACGCGCGTCAAAAATTTAAACTCTTCGGATGTGAAAAGTACTTGTACGAGTTGCTTTCGCGAGACGCTAGAAGGAAAGAGGTCAACAACCTTACGATTGCTTTACTGTTAACTCGGATTATTTGGCCATCAACAATCTTCCCCCTTGCTTGGGAACGGCTTTGACTAATTTTGGAAATAAATGTGGTACTGTTTCATTGGATTTAAATACCATAGGATCTACCCAAGATGAGTATCTTGGGCCGACGAACCTGGCCTCGGGCGCTTTGGGTAATCGATTCGCTATAGCACATAAAAAATTGCTTTAATGTTATTTTTTTATTTTGGTATCATGTAGAATCGCAAATTCATGAATTTGCGTTCGTACATCTTGTAAATTCGCAAATTCATGAATTTGTGTTTGTGCATCGTGCACAATCGCAAATTCGTGAATTTGCGTTCGTACATGATGTAGAATCGCAAATTCACGAATTTGCGTTCGTACATCTTGTAAATTCGCAAATTCATGAATTTGCGTTCGTGCACCGTGCACAATCGCAAATTCGTAAATTTGCGTTCGTACATCTTGTAAATTCGCAAATTCATGAATTTGCGTTCGTGCACCGTGCACAATCGCAAATTCGTAAATTTGCGTTCGTACATCTTGTAAATTCGCAAATTCATGAATTTGCGTTCGTGCACCGTGCACAATCGCAAATTCGTAAATTTGCGTTCGTACATCTTGTAAATTCGCAAATTCGTAAATTTGCGTTCGTGTACCGTGCACAATCGCAAATTCGTGAATTTGCGTTCGTGTACCGTGCACAATCGCAAATTCGTGAATTTGCGTTCGTGTACCGTGCACAATCGCAAATTCATGAATTTGCGTTCGCGCATGGTGCACAAACGTCGACAAATTCAATAGAATAGAGAACAAAAAATAGTTTATTATAAAATCATCCAAGTCATTACAAATTGAATACGGAGAACGTACACCACGCTCCAACACCTCTCCAATCAAATTTCCAACATCCAAGTGTTGATCCAATCGATTCGGTATAGCACATAAAAAATTGCTTTAATGTTATTTTTTTATTTTGGCTATATCTTTCTGTGGTGGAATATCTGAACAAAAATACCAACGTGCAAACAATTGATGCGATAAGAAATAAAATACATACAAATTCGTCCCATTCCGTTAGCGGCTCATCACAGTCCGCTTGTTCGCCGCAACATATATACGCTTCATTTATATTCAAAACAAGTCCACTCCCGCAGTGCCTTTTATTTCTTCCGCAACAATCCGAAAACCGATTATGGCAAGCGTAAAGAAAAACTAATTTGGACAAGTCGGGAATTGGGCCTAATCGAGTCAGTTGGTTCTCCGAAATATCTAAATGTGTCAATGAAGGTAATAGCTTTAATGAAACATCGTCCGGTTCGCGAATTCTGGTTTTGCTTATGTCTAATTTTTCGAGGCTGGATGATTTTATATTCAACTCTGATAATTTGGTTCCGCGCAAAATCAGAATTTTTAGCATTGGAAGATGCACAAATACATCCGCATCAATATCGGTTACTGGGTTGTATGACAGATCCAGCTCGGTTAATAGAAGATTATTATTGAATGTTGCAGAGCCGATGGATTTCACTTGGCCACTCGGGATACGCAATTTCTTCAAATTCGGATAGCAGCCTAAATCGTTTGGCGAAAGATCTTCTAGCATATTGGAAGTTAGTGTCAATTCTTGAGTAGAACGACCGACGCACGGAATATAACTCTGATCGTAGCAAGTAGGTTGCCCGTTTGTTGACCACAGGCACTCGCCCGGAATTGCGGCTTTACTAACCAGGCCATTTAAGCAGTCTATCATTTCGTGTTGTTCAACGTCGTCTTCTTCATTGGTGAAGTGAATTCTCCCTTCACATCGCATTATACGCAGCGCTTCCAGATCGGTCGCGATGCTTGTGCGGGTGGCGTACAGAATCTTCAAGTATCCTCTTCCCAGCAATAGGGGTTCACGAGATTTGGTCGCAAGTTGAGTAAAAGATACATCCAGGTACTCCAAGTTTGTACCCAAAAAGCTATCTTTATCGATGTGATCCAGTGGGTTGTATGACAAAATTACTTTGGTCAAACTAGAAGAGTTGGCGAAGATTTCTGCGGTAATTTTTTTGATGCTGTTTCCAGAAAGGGAAATTGTATGTGTCCTGGGATAACAAGAGTGAAACGCTATAACCAAGTCATTTATGTGTGCAAATTCTGCGTCAACGGATTTGGTTCTTAGCGACTTGAAGGAGCATCCAAATTGATTGTGAAGACCCTCCGTTCCGCTGCATACCAAAACCTCCCCATATTCCGTACAGGGCACCTCCGTAAAATGGGCTTCCCCAACGATAACTAGATAGAGAATAAGAAAGAACATTGTACTTGGCTTGTATTCCACTGAACGTAAATCTCATCATAGATTTTTAGAGATGAGCCGAGAATGTTTTAAAGATTTAGCATTTCCTAACGAATTCACGACCGCCACCAATGCTTATCTGAAAAAGATATTCTCAAATGATTTGGATGCGTTTGTAAATGATCCCGAAGGAAACGCAGGGGTGATTCTCGCTCGTCTTACCAACGGTAAATTTTCTAGGTCTACAGCGATTAGATTAGGTTATGCATTGAATAAAATTTCTGGGAACAAAATTTTTAGCGAAGAAGATTTTGCGTCTTTGAATGCATCTCGTTCAACGTACCTTAACGATGATCAGGAGAATGCGATCCGAAGTATAGTTTTAGAATCTGGTTCGATATTAAAAACTGCTCGAAGCCAAACGCCCGAAGTAGCCGTTTGCTTGGTGATTGCATTGGTTCTGAGTACCAGCTTGCGCGGATCGGAGATACTAAGATTGCACAAGGAACACTTGCCGCTATTGCAGATGGGAAGACCCATTCCCATAAAAACAAAAAAGAGAGCGAGGTCAATAATCGTGTTGGTAAATCGAGCCATATTCGATTCAGTTCTTCCACACATACAAAGACTATTTCCGAAACGCGGAAACAAATTGATTGCCTACCAAAGATCTACCATAAATCAAACGCTGAGAGCATGGGCGGCTAGGAAATTGCCGCAAGGCGCGCCCGTCGGAACCTTAGGGATTCAATCAATACGAAAAATTATGGGTTCAATACTCATTACGCGGTTACCGCCTTCAGAATTGCGTCGTTTTATGAGACACCGAAGCGAATACACCACTGTGACGCATTATAATACGACTAATCAAGAGAATCGAGTAGATGAGTGATTTATTCGAATCATTATGACTTTAGACGCTTCTTCGATATTACCATGGGTAAACATTTCGCTATCGGACGAATCGGTGTTTAGAACTTTAGTGATGTTGAACAATGCAGCCTATCTCGACGATGGGGATTTGACCAGTTCGGTACTGACGACCGTGGATGCGGCATTCGAATCGAGCACCGTAGAAGAAGTATTACACAACTTCGAATTGTGGCGTAAACTTGGTTGCATTTTCAAATTATCAAGCGCCGTACACAACCTGAAGTTATTTGGAATAATTTCAGAACTCGACGACGAACCTCGCGCGAATTGTGAAGTTATAGCTCCACCTCAAGATGAGATCAATTGCGAAAATTCCCCGGTGGGTTGGGTGGTTTCTAACGATACAAATTCTTCTCCCGTCGATTTGGAAAACGAGACCCTTACTTTGATATCGGCTGCCTTGGGTATACCAGCGACAGAACTGATCTCCATTTATAGAGATGGTGGTCTAACTTCTCTGAGAATGCTCATATACGCATTGAGTAGAAGACTCGCACTCGATTATCAAAATTATTCAGTAGCCCTCTCGTTATCGAATTCCTTGAACGGATTGAATAACACGCTCAAGGATGAATTCCCAGGACTAGCCCGTAATTTAGATGAAGCCCGAGACCAGTTCTCGCAGCTGGAAACGGAAGATCAAACCACGATGATAATAGGCCAACTTCTTGATAGTTTGGGCTCTGCTACATTTTTCGAGCTACAAAATATAAACGCATCCGTTCCCGAAATATTGGAATGTAACCTACAAATAAATAGCGCGCAACGATCTATACAAAGCACGGGAGTCGGCGGTTGTTCGGGCTATCTCGATGCCTCGACCGTGAGATCATTATTTTCCCAATATCCGAAAATAGTGTCTGGAGGTATAGACAACGTTAACCGATGTTCGGGATGCGTGGCTACCAACGTGGCGATAATAACTATTTTCCCTTGGTTCAGAGGGTGGAAAATTAGCATAGGCGACAATGGCGTTTTCATCGTCGAGCGTGGGATGTATACGGAAATACCCTCTTCGGAACTCGTAGCCGCTGTAGATCGCGCGGTAAGCCTCTTCGATACCAATATGACTTATTGGGAGTTGTTGGAAGTATCCGATTCTCTAATGTTTATACCATCAGAATGCGAGCGTGCTTTGTATTATGTAACTAACTTTGACCCATCAGATTCCAAATCCGTGTATTCATATTTAATATGCGGATTGTCGTACGAAATAAATACCGGCAGATCGCTGAAGATGAGGGAAGCCCATTCTTTACTGGGACCATCGGTCTTGATTCGAAGTCTAGTATCGGTCGGATACAAGGATGGCCGCCTCATTAATTTGCTCAAAGCAATGTCGACCTCTTACTTCGTCGAGATGCAGACTTCGCCGACTCCTCATCAAATCTGCACAAGCGAGTACTCTTTGTACGGCAGCATAGATTTCTCGGATGCTTCCACTTTGGCGGAAGCGGGACGAAACCTTCTTGGTCAACGATTAAGTATCAATTCGACAAAAGCATTAGGAGCCGCTCTGCGATCGTTTCCACCCACCGAGATGATGCTCGCGCGCAAAGTGGATTCTACTAATTCACGGCAAATTTCACCTATAGATCTAAGGCTCCCCACCTTACCTTCGTTAATAGATCAAACCAAAGATCTGCGACTGGAATCCGCGCCGAACATCATAAGAGCCCTCATATCTAATTGGCCGACAAAGTTCGTCATTATAAACGCCCCATACTTAACCGATTGTGCACGTAGTCGGAATTGGATGAATATTTTGCAGTTGGTTTACACCACTTGTTCCGGATACTAAATGAAGATTGGCGCGAACGATATAGTTGATGTGGGAATACCAACCACCGCTTGGCGATATGAATATATCGATGATGCGCCTTGCTATACCATTCGAGATCCCACTTACGCCAACGTATTCTGGGTCAGGCTATGGGGCCACTACTTTGGGTAAATGCTTTCGAACGCAGTCGATAATAACACAAATGAAAACTTTAGATTTGACTCGCCCAGTCCTTATTTTTCCCAATACACAAACCTTAACAATGGGTCCCGCTGAGGAAAGCTTAGTATATTATGCCCGATCGGTGCCGCAGCCAGCCCTTCCTTGGACTATAAACCTCACAATTGAACAGATAAAAAGTGGTGGAATAGCTATTTTGATAATTGTTTGGATCGTATCGATTTTGACGACGCTTCTATCTTCTCGACTGCGAAACAAGAAATGAATTTTTTTATGATGTACAAACGCAAATTCTTGAAATTGCGATTGTGCACGGTGCACGAACGCAAATTCACGAATTTGCGATTGTGCACGGTACACGAACGCAAATTCATGAATTTGCGATTCTACATGATGTACGAACGCAAATTCACGAATTTGCGATTGTGCACGGTACACGAACGCAAATTCATGAATTTGCGATTCTACATGATGTACGAACGCAAATTCACGAATTTGCGATTGTGCACGGTACACGAACGCAAATTCATGAATTTGCGATTCTACATGATGTACGAACGCAAATTCACGAATTTGCGATTGTGCACGGTACACGAACGCAAATTCATGAATTTGCGATTCTACATGATGTACGAACGCAAATTCACGAATTTGAGATTGTGCACGTCAAAAAAATAGCCATTTGTGCTACATATGAACACTAAAATCACGAATTGATCGTGAATTTCATCACCCTTCGGCAATAACCGCTATATGATCATCCTGGTAGTCAGAACATTTCAAGGGTGTTTTAAAAATGGAAATAGACCATTTACAAGGAAGCCCAGGCAACGCAAATGCTAATCCAAATAGAGACCAGAAGAATCCAAATGAGTAGTAGTCCATTCTAACATAAAAAAAAAATTAGAGTACGCGTCCTACTTACTCCGATTGTCTCAGTTTTTTTATACGGTACTATTGACTCACGAACTTCTCCCAATTTCCGTTTTCCGCCCAGAGGAAGTAATTTTGCCGTTAGCGCGGCGTTTGACTATTTCATCGAGTGCATGTAGTCCTCTAAATCCAGAAGAAACCAACTGAGAATCATCTAAACCTACGGGAAACTGAGGTAACGAATTCGTTGACGGTTCTCAATGCCCGCATGAGCTTCGAATCGTTGCAGAGTAGTGGCGACGACAGTGGTCGCGTGCTAACCATGGACAGTGGATCTGGCAAATCCCGAAGCATCGAAAGCGAGTATTGTGAAACGACAGTAGCAGTGGTATTTATTATATTTTCTCGTGCCAATTTACTTTTTTCGTCAACATCTACTATTACCGCATTGTTGAATATAACCAAGCTTTCGCACTTTTCCTTGAAAGCTTGATTATCCCAAACTATCATCTTTTCAATATCGTCCCGCTGTGCAGGTGATTTATCAACCTCAGCGGACAATTTCTTCACTATGCCAAATATGTGAAAAGGTGGGGAATGAGATTTTTTGGGATTATAATAGGCGATCAAATACCCTTTATCTTCGACAGCATATTTTACTTCTACACGTTCACCGGCTGCATAATCATCCAAATAGTTTTCTTTAATCTCGTTCAGTATATCCAGACGGTATTTTTTGTCGTCTTCAAATTTGATGGCGTCCACTTGGATTGGTTTCTTCAGATTGCTCGCTATCGTGGTCAGCAATAATCTCTGTAGACCGACCGGAGTTTGCATATTGTGGACAAAAGGATCTCGTTTCAACACGGCCACCTTATCCCTGGTAAAAAAGGGTCTCGCCTACGCAGACGAAGCGTTTTGGTGGAGGTGGCTTTGGTGACCACATGATTGACCATGAAGCTGGAAAACTCGTCCAGGCTCCTCAAAACAACCATTTGTCTAGAATTTGACGGAGGCGCGTTGATGAGGTCGGTCGTATCCGAATTTGGAGTTGCACACACCAGCTTACCTCTTGTTTCAAAACCGTTTGTAATTGCTCCAAGCGAAGTCTATACGCTTGTAGATGTACCATTTTCCCTTCCAACATCAGAATATCCGATGCCAATATACGTGTGGTGCCGGGAAATATCTCGATTACGGTCGGCTTTTGGGGAAATGCAGATTCAAATATTTCCGTAATACGACGTTCGATCTTGGGGTGCAGAGATACTTTTATGATCTTTGTCGTAGATTTTGTACAGCGCTCCATCAGTAAATGCTACTAAATAGCGCGGCCCGAAACACCTCAATACTTTGCAGTTCGTTTTATGGGCGGCATCTGACTCCGTGATCGCCAACCGTAACGCGGAACTTTGAGTTCCTTGGTGACGAATTCGTCAATAACTATATGATTCGCCATTTTTTTCTACACAAACGGATTCGTTACTCCGATCGTAAGGGAAAGGCGCAAAATGAGTAGATTAAGTGTTAAGATCGATTTTCGCCAACATTCTCACGTTACGACACCCAAAGCCAGCACAATCCGAATACATACAATTAACATCTATTTAATGGATATACCAATTGGTGCATCTAGGTCGCTCGTTAAAGTAATCACATCGCACCAAAGATTCCTGGCGAGACACAAAATATATCCAGACCGCGATAGCGTTCAGGTGGTCGTGCAAAAACTAAAAAATTTCAGTTTTGAAAGGCGGCAGAGCACCTTCTCCAAATTACTTATCCAGCGTGCTGCAAACATTGAAACGTCTTTATCCCGACAAATTTGCGCAGGTACGGCTCAAGCAG
>NW_026962840.1:0-2500 GCF_032445375.1 Bacillus rossius redtenbacheri
CCTCGGCCGCGGAGGCCTCGATCGCCGGGAAAATGTTCTGGCTCCCTGCTCGAATTTTTTTTCTAAGTCCCGATTCGCTATTACAGGCTGGCGCACGGAGTCCGAGGGGCGTAAATATGCCGGGTAGTGGTGCCTTCCGTCGCCGAGACATTTTACAATTGCCTGGGAGCAGTATTTAACATGTTAATTTTTTCCCCTCGGGACACCACTACCCCCTATATAACCCAAAATGGGCCTTGCCAAGGGGGCGCGCAACGCCCGAGCGCGGGCGTTTTTCCCGGCCGCCGAGGCCTCCATCGCCGGGAGAATGTCTTCAGCTATTTGCTAGATTTCCCGATTCGCCCCGCACGGCAAACAACCACGAACGAGGTGGTTTTCGAGAGTTCTTCCGGCCGCGGAGGCCTCGGCCGCCGGGAGAATTTCTCCGGCCCCTGTTCGAAATTTTTCTAAGACCAGAATGCCTGCATCTCCCAGCCTGTGTTAATACACATGTTAATTTAACATGTAAAATCACCAAGGACCATTTCCTCGGCCGCGGAGGCCTCGGTCGCCGCCAGAATTTTCTGGCTGCCCGCTCCCCATGGGTAGAGCGCGGAGCCCGAGCGCCGAGAGTTCTCCCGGCCGCGGAGGCCTCGGTCGCCGGGAGAATTTCTGCGGCCCCTGCTCGAAATTTTTCAAAGTCCAGAATGCCTGCTTCTCCCAGCATGTGTTAATACACATGTTAATTTAACATGTAATATTACCAATGACCTTTTCCTCGGCCGCGGAGGCCTCGGTCGCCGCCAGAATTTTCTGGCTGCCCGCTCCCCATGGGTAGACGCGGAGCCCGAGCGCCGAGAGTTCTCCCGGCCGCGGAGGCCTCGGTCGCCGGGAGAATTTCTCCGGCCCCTGCTCGAAATTTTTCAAAGTCCAGAATGCCTGCTTCTCCCAGCATGTGTTAATACACATGTTAATTTAACATGTAAAATTACCAAGGATTATTATCCCGGCCGCGGAGGCCTCGGTCGCCGCCAGAATTTTCTGGCTCCCCGCTCAATATATTGCAGAGTCCCGCAGGCTTGTTTCTCCCAGCCAGTGTTAATACACATGTTAATTTAACATGTAAAATCACCGATGACCATTTCCTCGGCCGCGGAGGTCTCGGTCACCGCCAGAATTTTCTGGCTCCCTGCTCGAATTTTTTCTAAGTCCCGATTCGCTATTATAGGCTGGCGCACGGATTCCGAGGGGCGGGAATTCGCCGGGTAGTGGTGCCTTCCGTCGCCGAGACATTTCTCTATTGCCTGGAAGCTGTATTTAACATGTTAATTTTTACCCCTCGGGACACCACTACCCCCTATATAACCCAAAATGGACCTTGCCGCGGGTACACGCGGAGCCCGAGCGCCGAGAGTTCTCCCGGCCGCGGAGGCCTCGGTCGCCGCCAGAATTTTCTGGCTCCCCGCTCAATGTATTGCAGAGTCCCGCAGGCTTGCTTCTCCAAGCCTGTGTTAATACACATGTTAATTTAACATGCAAAATCACCAATGACAATTTCCTCGGCCGCGGAGGCCTCCATCGCCGGGAGAATTTTCTGGCTCTCTGCTCGAATTTTTTCTAAGTCCCGATTCGCTATTACAGGCTGGCGCACGGAGTCCGAGGGGCGGAAATATGCCGGGTAGTGGTGCCTTCCGTCGCCGAGACATTTCTCTATTGCCTGGAAGCTGTATTTAACATGTTAATTTTTTCCCCTCGGGACACCACTACCCCCTATATAACCCAAAATGGGCCTTGCCATGGGTGCGCGCAACGCCCAAACGCGCGCGTTTTTCCCGGCCGCCGAGGCCTCGATCGCCGGGAGAATGTCTCCAGCTATTTGCTTGATTTCCCGATTCGCCCCGCACGGCAAACAACCACGAACGAAAACAACCACGAATAGAGCAAAATTGCTATTTCTCAAGAACTTCTGTGTGGACGTGGCTGCTGCTTCTGCCACAGCTTCTCGGAAGGAAAATACGTCATTACTGATCCAAGCTAATATATTTTTACTGAATATATTAAAAAAAAAAAAAAAGTTAAAAAAAAAAAAACACTGTTTCTATGGAAAACAAAATTTCAAAATAGAAAATAAATTTGAATTAAAAATATTTTAAGATTAATTAATAAATATAAATTAATATTAGTATATATAAAAAAATTATTTTATTTAACATAATTTAAATGGGGTGCTTCTTAAGATATTATCCACATGATAATCCTCATACTCACATATGGCAATAAAATATTTATAATAATATACACCATTCATCCCACACTTTTTTTTTATTGATAAAATAATTTTTTTATATAAAATATTTAAAATTAAAATTTTTTTAAAAAAAATTTACACTATTGTGGACTTGAACTGACTTACCTCAGAGAACTAATATTTAAAATTAATTAAAAAAAACCAATGACCTAACCTGACCTAACCAAACCCAACCTAACATAACCTAACCTAACCTAACCTAACCTAACCTAA
>NW_026962840.1:7500-10000 GCF_032445375.1 Bacillus rossius redtenbacheri
CCTAACCTAACCTAACCTAACCTAACCTAACCTAACCTAACCTAACCTAACCTAACCTAACCTAACCTAACCTAACCTAACCTAACCTAACCTAACCTAACCTAACCTAACCTAACCTAACCTAACCTAACCTAACCTAACCTAACCTAACCTAACTAACCTAACCTAACCTATAACCTAACCTAACCTAACCTAACCTTGCCTGAGAGTAAAAAAAATTTAAAAATTATTAAATACAATGACCTGACCTAACCTAACCTAACCTAACCTAACCTAACCTAACCTAACCTAACCTTACCTAACCTAACCTAACCTAACCTAACCTTGCCTGAGAGTAAAAAAAATTTAAAAATTATTAAATACAATGACCTGACCTAACCTAACCTAACCTAACCTAACCTAACCTAACCTAACCTAACCTAACCTAATCTAACCTAACCTAACCTAACCTAACCTAACCTAACCTAACCTAACCTAACCTAACCTAACCTAACCTAACCTAACCTAACCTAACCTAACCTAACCTAACCTAACCTAACCTAACCTAACCTAACCTAACCTAACCTAACCTAACCTAACCTAACCTAACCTTACCTAACCTAACCTAACCTAACCTAACCTTGCCTGAGAGTAAAAAAAATTTAAAAATTATTAAATACAATGACTTGACCTAACCTAACCTAACCTAACCTAACCTAACCTAACCTAACCTAACCTAACCTAATATTGCCTGAGAGGGGAAATTTTTTTAAATAATTAAATAACCTAACCTAACCTAACCTAACCTAACCTAACCTAACCTAATATTGCCTGAGAGGGGAATTTTTTTTAAATAATCAAATACAATGACCTAACCTAACCTAACTTAACCTAACCTTGCCTAAAAGTAAAAAAAAATTTAAAAATTATTAAATACAATGACCTGACCTAACCTAACCTAACCTAACCTAACCTAACCTAACCTAACCTAACCTAATATTGCCTGAGAGGGGAAATTTTTTTAAATAATTAAATACAATGACCTTACCTAACCTAACCTAACCTAACCTAACCTAACCTAACATAACCTAACCTAACCTAACCTAACCTAACCTAACCTAACCTAACCTAACATAACCTAACCTAACCTAACCTAACCTAACCTAACCTAACCTAACCTAACCTAACCTAACCTAACCTAACCTAACCTAACCTAACCTAACCTAACCTAACCTAACCTAACCTAACCTAACCTAACCTAACCTAACCTAACCTAATATTGCCTGAGAGGGGAATTTTTTTTAAATAATCAAATACAATGACCTAACCTAACCTAACTTAACCTAACCTTGCCTAAAAGTAAAAAAAAATTTAAAAATTATTAAATACAATGACCTGACCTAACCTAACCTAACCTAACCTAACCTAACCTAACCTAACCTAACCTAATATTGCCTGAGAGGGGAAATTTTTTTAAATAATTAAATACAATGACCTTACCTAACCTAACCTAACCTAACCTAACCTAACCTAACATAACCTAACCTAACCTAACCTAACCTAACCTAACCTAACCTAACCTAACCTAACCTAACCTAACCTAACCTAACCTAACCTAACCTAACCTAACCTAACCTAACCTAACCTAACCTAACCTAACCTAACCTAACCTAACCTAACCTAACCTAACCTAACCTAACCTAACCTAACCTAACTTAACCTAACCTTACCTAACCTAACCTAACCTAACCTAACCTTGCCTGAGAGTAAAAAAAATTTAAAAATTATTAAATACAATGACCTGACCTAACCTAACCTAACCTAACCTAACCTAACCTAACCTAACCTAACCTAATATTGCCTGAGAGGGGAATTTTTTTTAAATAATTAAATACAATGACCTTACCTAACCTATCTTAACCTAACCTTGCCTAAAAGTAAAAAAAAATTTAAAAATTATTAAATAAAATGACCTGACCTAACCTAACCTAACCTAACCTAACCAATCCTAATATTGCCTGAGAGGGGAAATTTTTTTAAATTATTAAATACAATGACCTAACCTAACCTAACCTAACCTAACCTAATATTGCCTGAGAGGGGAATTTTTTTTAAATAATTAAATACAATGACCTAACCTAACCTAACCTAACCTAACCTAATATTGCCTGAGAGGGGAAATTTTTTTAAATAATTAAATACAATGACCTTACCTAACCTAAACTTACCTAATCTAACCTAACCTAATATTGCCTGAGAGGGGAATTTTTTTTAAATAATCAAATACAATGACCTAACCTAACCTAACTTAACCTAACCTTGCCTAAAAGTAAAAAAAAAATTAAAAATTATTAAATACAATGACCTGACCTAACCTAACCTAACCTAACCTAACCTAACCTAACCTAACCTAACCTAACCTAACCTAACCTAACCTAACCTAACCTAACCTAACCTAACCTAACCTAACCTAACCTAACCTAACCTTACCTAACCTAACCTAACCTAACCTAACCTTGCC
>NW_026962840.1:17500-28408 GCF_032445375.1 Bacillus rossius redtenbacheri
CGTCGCGCACCGGTCTGAAGACCTCACTAAATCATTCAATCGGTAGTAGCGACGGGCGGTGTGTACAAAGGGCAGGGACGTAATCAACGCGAGCTTATGACTCGCGCTTACTGGGAATTCCTCGTTCATGGGGTACAATTGCAAGCCCCAATCCCTAGCACGAAGGAGGTTCAACGGGTTACCCGGCCCTTTCGGGCTAGGAGGACACGCTGATTCCTTCAGTGTAGCGCGCGTGCGGCCCAGAACATCTAAGGGCATCACAGACCTGTTATTGCTCAATCTCGTGCGGCTAGAAGCCGCCTGTCCCTCTAAGAAGATCATTTGTCGCCGGTAGCACGAAGGGATACCGGAAGCGACTAGTTAGCAGGCCAGAGTCTCGTTCGTTATCGGAATTAACCAGACAAATCGCTCCACCAACTAAGAACGGCCATGCACCACCACCCACCGAATCAAGAAAGAGCTCTCAATCTGTCAATCCTTCCGGTGTCCGGGCCTGGTGAGGTTTCCCGTGTTGAGTCAAATTAAGCCGCAGGCTCCACTCCTGGTGGTGCCCTTCCGTCAATTCCTTTAAGTTTCAGCTTTGCAACCATACTTCCCCCGGAACCCAAAAGCTTTGGTTTCCCGGAAGCTGCCCGCCGAGTCATCGGAGGAACTTCGGCGGATCGCTAGCTGGCATCGTTTATGGTTAGAACTAGGGCGGTATCTGATCGCCTTCGAACCTCTAACTTTCGTTCTTGATTAATGAAAACACACATGGCAAATGCTTTCGCTTAGGTTCGTCTTGCGACGATCCAAGAATTTCACCTCTAACGTCGCAATACGAATGCCCCCGTTTGTCCCTGTTAATCATTACCTCGGGTTCCGAAAACCAACAAAATAGAACCGAGGTCCTATTCCATTATTCCATGCACACAATATTCAGGCGAAACACTGCCTGCTTTGAGCACTCTAATTTGTTCAAAGTAAACGTGCCGGCCCACCTCGACACTCGGTGAAGAGCACCGCGGTAGGATTGCATCGGACCGCCGACGCGCGGGGCCCAAGCATGCACCCCGGGACGAAACACCCGCATCCAACCCGGCCTCCGCGAAGAGGTTACGAGAGGAGGGGCGAACGCCCGAGGGAAGGGGCTTGCCGCGGCCGACCGCATCCACCGGCAGGACGTCCGCACGGGCATGCCAGTTAGACACCGACGAACGGTGAACCGACAGCGTGGGACACAAGTCCAACTACGAGCTTTTTAACCGCAACAACTTTAATATACGCTATTGGAGCTGGAATTACCGCGGCTGCTGGCACCAGACTTGCCCTCCAATGGATACTCGTTAAAGGGTTTAAAGTGTTCTCATTCCGATTACGGGGCCTCGGATGAGTCCCGTATCGTTATTTTTCGTCACTACCTCCCCGTGCCGGGAGTGGGTAATTTGCGCGCCTGCTGCCTTCCTTGGATGTGGTAGCCGTTTCTCAGGCTCCCTCTCCGGAATCGAACCCTGATTCCCCGTTACCCGTTACAACCATGGTAGGCGCAGAACCTACCATCGACAGTTGATAAGGCAGACATTTGAAAGATGCGTCGCCGGTACGGAGACCGTGCGATCAGCACAAAGTTATCCAGAGTCACCAAAGCAAACGGACGCAGACGAGCCACGCCGATTGGTTTTGATCTAATAAAAGCATCCCTCCCATTTCTGGTCGGGACTCAGTTCAGCATGTATTAGCTCTAGAATTACCACAGTTATCCAAGTCATGTGGTACGATCTAAGGAACCATAACTGATTTAATGAGCCATTCGCGGTTTCACCTTATTTTGGCTTGCACTTAGACATGCATGGCTTAATCTTTGAGACAAGCATATGACTACTGGCAGGATCAACCAGGGAGCTGCTAGCAGCTTTTTTTTTCGTTCGGAGGAACCTCCCGGGTCCGCAGAGCACCGGGTCCGAATCTTATGATGTACATTTTTTTTTCCTTCTGTATCAACAAGTACGGGGGCGACTTCCCAATATCGACACCCGCTTTGCAATTGCAAAGTCTTTCCTTCCATCTCTAATTAATTTTCCTAGGGAGTAGGCGAGGCCAAACTTCCAAGGCTTTCACTGGCGAATATATCGCGCTCTTAGAAACTCGCATGGTACTTGGCGAGTGGATTTCAAATTATATGATCGGTGCCCACATTCGGGCGCGGCCCACTGCGGGAGCAGACCGTTGGCCCGTGGGCTCGCTGTGAACTAATTTGCCCACTGGTCCGAAAAGTATTCATTTCTAAACACCTTTGGCCAGGGCTGAAGACCGCGACTAACCCCTTTGAAACTTGTCTCTCAGGGAGCTGCGATCCATCAAACATTTCATTGTTAACAGAGGGGAACCATTACTTGGTTAAGACGATAGGACACGCGTTCCCCACCATTTCGCATCCAATCGAATTGCCGCACAAGAGCTCGTTACCTGAGAAAGGTATAGCATTGGCTCGCAGCTAGTGTATTGCAGTTCAGACAGATAGGCCACTTTAGATAGTTCTTAGTGTTCACAGTTATCACCAAGACTAGACCCATATGGATTTAATTCTTCAAGGAGCAGCGGTCCACCAATAAGAGAGATGAAGACATGTTTTCGGATGGCCACAACGCCCCCTCGCCACCCAAATGTGCATGTTTTAAGTGTACATTGGGAGTCGACGGAACATCGGGAGTCCGCTTGCTTTCTCCGGATCAGCTGCCACCCCCCTGATCTACCAGATAGACAAGAACATGTCTTCTCCACCAATCTCATCCACCGAAGCTCCGATCATGGCTTCTTCTACCTTTATACTGATATACCCCCACGGAGCAACATGCGGGCAAGGGAACTCTTGCTACCCTTCAGTAAAGCAGGTATCTCTTATAGATGGTGACTGCACCTTGGCCAGGATTGAAGACCGCGACTAACCCCTTTGAAACTTGTCTCTCAGGGAGCTGCGATCCATCAAACATTTCATTGTTAACAGAGGGGAACCATTACTTGGTTAAGACGATAGGACACGCGTTCCCCACCATTTCGCATCCAATCGAATTGCCGCACAAGAGCTCGTTACCTAAGAAAGGTATAGCATTGGCTCGCAGCTAGTGTATTGCAGTTCAGACAGATAGGCCACTTTAGATAGTTCTTAGTGTTCACAGTTATCACCAAGACTAGACCCATATGGAATTAATTCTTCAAGGAGCAGCGGTCCACCAATAAGAGAGATGAAGACATGTTTTCGGATGGCCACAACGCCCCCTCGCCACCCAAATGTGCATGTTTCAAGTGTACATTGGGAGTCGACGGAACATCGGGAGTCCGCTTGCTTTCTCCGGATCAGCTGCCACCCCCCTGATCTACCAGATAGACAAGAACATGTCTTCTCCGCCAATCTCATCCACCGAAGCTCCGATCATGGCTTCTTCTACCTTTATACTGATATACCCCCACGGAGCAACATGCGGGCAAGGGAACTCTTGCTACCCTTCAGTAAAGCAGGTATCTCTTATAGATGGTGACTGCACCTTGGCCAGGATTGAAGACCGCGACTAACCCCTTTGAAACTTGTCTCTCAGGGAGCTGCGATCCATCAAACATTTCATTGTTAACAGAGGGGAACCATTACTTGGTTAAGACGACCGGACACGCGTTCCCCACCATTTCGCATCCAATCGAATCGCCGCACAAGAGCTCGTTACCTGAGAAAGGTATAGCATTGGCTCGCAGCTTGTGTATTGCAGTTCAGACAGATAGGCCACTTTAGATAGTTCTTCGTGTTCACAGTTAAGACCACGGCTAGACCCATATGGAATTAATTCTTCAAGGAGCAGCGGTACACCAAGCATTTCATTGTGTACTAGAAAGCACCTCTACCATGTAACAAACATACGACCACCAAATTTCTGCTTACTTCCCCCAGCGGATAGTATTTGCTAGTATCATCCACAAAGTAAATCAATTTTTTCAATGTACCGCTTCTTGGGGGAACTGGGCATGAATCAATCAAGCATTTTGAGGTAGCATGTCCGCTTCACACCGCGAGGTGCTCTGAATACCATTATACATTCTTTTTCATCATCCACTTTCAGACCACTACAAGACCCATACTGAATTAATTCCTCAAGGAGCTGCAGTCCACAAAACATTTTACTGTGTACTAGAGGGCACCTCCACCATGTAACAGAAAACATACAACCTTCTTAATTTAATTCTGCATTGTTTCCCAGACGATTTGTTAGCCATACAACAGTACCATCCACAGTAATTCACCTCTTTGAAATCCAATGCATTGTAGAGAAACTGAGGTGGTAGCATTCAAACCGTTCTGTAATGTTAATTCTGCTTCATAGAAAGGTGCTACAGGTTCCACAATAATTAATTGGATATTTTTGCAATATATATAGGGCGAGAAAACTCGGGGGGACTCCCTTTTCATTTATGTACATATTCTTTCCATATTGCAAATAATTCCAATTTTTCCCGATTGCATGTCCCCCTAATATACCCAAAATGGGCCTATCGATGGGTTCACAAAGGTACCCAAAATATGAGATTTTGACTGAAAGAGGCTGGCTAACTTCCGGGAACATGATCATAGGAAATAGGTCAAAATCCCGAATCGCAGTTGTTTACGAACAACCACGAACGGAGACTTAAAATAACCTATAAGGCTGGAATTCATGGGGCCTGTATAACAGGCATTTACACAGACTCTCGGGAGGGAGGGCTCTGTGGCCGGGAGAATTTTCTGGCTCCCCGCCCGAAACTTTTCAGAGTCCCTAATGCCTGCTTGAATGTGAATAAGCAGAGCCCGGTAGCTGATATTTTGCCGGGGTGTGGAGGCCCCGGTCGCCGCCAAATTCCTCTGGTCACAGCTTGTGTTAATACACATGTTAATTTTACATGCAAACCACCAATGACAATTTTCCTCGGCCGCGGAGGCCTCGGTCGCCGCCAGAATTTTCTGGTTCCCGCTCAATATATTGCAGAGTCCTGCAGGCCTGCTTCTGTAGGAATATGCAGAGCCCGGTAGCTGATATTTTGCCGGGGTGAGGAGGCCTCGGTCGCCGCCAAATTCCTCTCATCCCAGCTTGTGTTAATACACATGTTAATTTTACATGCAAAACCACCAATTACCATTTCCTCGGCCGCGGAGGCCTCGGTCGCCGGGAGATTTTCCTGGCTCCCCGCTCAATATACTGCACAGTCCCGCAGGCCTGTCTCCAGTGGAATACACACAGTCCGAGAGCCGAAAATTTGCCGGGGTGTGGAGGCCTCGGTCGCCAACAGATTGCCATAGGCTCTGGCTGCAATATTTACCGTGTATTTTTTCCCTCCAGAGACACCACTACACCCTATATAACCCAAAATGGGCCTTGACGCGTGTACACGCGGAGCCCGAGCGCCGAGAGTTCTCCCGGCCGCGGAGGCCTCGGTCGCCGGGAGAATTTCAACGGCCCCTGCTCGAAATTTTTCTAAGTCCAGAATGCCTGCTTCTCCCAGCCTGTGTTAATACACATGTTAATTTAACATGTAAAATCACCAAGGACCATTTCCTCGGCCGCGGAGGCCTCGGTCACCGCCAGAATTTTCTGGCTGCCCGCTCCCCATGGGTAGACGCGCTGCCCAAGCGCCGAGAGTTCTCCCGGCCGCGGAGGCCTCGGTCGCCGGGAGAATTTCTCCGGCCCCTGCTCGAAATTTTTCAAAGTCCAGAATGCCTGCTTCTCCCAGCATGTGTTAATACACATGTTAATTTAACATGTAATATTACCAATGACCTTTTCCTCGGCCGCGGAGGCCTCGGTCGCCGCCAGAATTTTCTGGCTGCCCGCTCCCCATGGGTAGACGCGGAGCCCGAGCGCCGAGAGTTCTCCCGGCCGCGGAGGCCTCGGTCGCCGGGAGAATTTCTCCGGCCCCTGCTCGAAATTTTTCAAAGTCCAGAATGCCTAGTTCTCCCAGCCTGTGTTAATACACATGTTAATTTAACATGTAAAATTACCAAGGATTATTATCCCGGCCGCAGAGGCCTCGGTCGCCGCCAGAAATTTCTGGCTCCCCGCTCAATGTATTGCAGAGTCCCGCAGGCTTGCTTCTCCAAGCCTGTGTTAATACACATGTTAATTTAACATGTAAAATTACAGAGGATTATTTCCCCGGCCGCGGAGGCCTCGGTCGCCGCCAGAATTTTCTGGCTGCCCGCTCAATGTATTGCAGAGTCCCGCAGGCTTGCTTCTCCAAGCCTGTGTTAATACACATGTTAATTTAACATGCAAAATCACCAATGACAAATTCCTCGGCCGCGGAGGCCTCGATCGCCGGGAAAATGTTCTGGCTCCCTGCTCGAATTTTTTTTCTAAGTCCCGATTCGCTATTACAGGCTGGCGCACGGAGTCCGAGGGGCGTAAATATGCCGGGTAGTGGTGCCTTCCGTCGCCGAGACATTTTACAATTGCCTGGGAGCAGTATTTAACATGTTAATTTTTTCCCCTCGTGACACCACTACCCCCTATATAACGCAAAATGGGCCTTGCCAAGGGGGCGCGCAACGCCCGAGCGCGGGCGTTTTTCCCGGCCGCCGAGACCTCCATCGCCGGGAGAATGTCTTCAGCTATTTGCTAGATTTCCCGATTCGCCCCGCACGACAAACAACCACGAACGAGGTGGTTTTCGAGAGTTCTCCCGGCCGCGGAGGCCTCGGTCGCAGGGAGAATTTCCCTGGCCCCTGCTCGAAATTTTTCTAAGTCCAGAATGCCTGCATCTCCCAGCCTGTGTTAAAACACATGTTAATTTAACATGTAAAATTACCAATGACCATTTCCTCGGCCGCAGAGGCCTCGGTCGCAGCCAGAATTTTCTGGCTCCCTGCTCAATATATTGCAGAGTCCCGCATGCTTGCTTCTCCAAGCCTGTGTTAATACACATGTTAATTTAACATGTAAAATTACCGAGGATTATTTCCCCGGCCGCGGAGGCCTCGGTCGCCGCCAGAAATTTCTGGCTCCCCGCTCAATATATTGCAGCGACCCGCAGGCTTGCTTCTCCCAGCCTGTGTTAATACACATGTTAATTTAACATGTAAAATCACCAAGGACCATTTCCTCGGCCGCGGAGGCCTCGGTCGCCGCCAGAATTTTCTGGCTGCCCGCTCCCCATGTGTAGACGCGGAGCCCGAGCGCCGAGAGTTCTCCCGGCCGCGGAGGCCTCGTAGCCGGGAGAATTTCTCGGGCCCCTGCTCGAAATTTTTCTAAGTCCAGAATGCCTGCTTCTCCCAGCCTGTGTTAATACACATGTTAATTTAACATGTAATTTTACCAATGACCTTTTCCTCGGCCGCGGAGGCCTCGGTCGCCGCCAGAATTTTCTGGCTCCCGGCTCAATATATTACAGAGTCCCGCAGGCCTGTCTCCAGTGGAATACACACAGTCCGAGAGCCGAAAATTTGCCGGGGTGTGGAGGCCTCGGTCGCCAACAGATTGCCATAGGCTCTGGCTGCAATATTTACCGTGTATTTTTTCCCTCCAGAGACACCACTACCCCCTATAAAACCCAAAATAGGCCTTGCGGTGGGTACACGCAGAGCCCGAGCGCCGAAGTTCTCCCGGCCGCGGAGGCCTCGGTCGCCGGGAGAATTTCTCCGGCCCCTGCTCGAAATTTTTCAAAGTCCAGAATGCCTGCTTCTCCCAGCCTGTGTTAATACACATGTTAATTTAACATGTTAAATTATCGAGGATTATTTCCCCGGCCGTGGAGGCCTCGGTCGCCGCCAGAATTTTCTGGCTCCCCGCTCAATATATTGCAGAGTCCCGCAGGCTTGCTTCTCCCAGCCTGTGTTAATACACATGTTAATTTAACATGTAAAATCACCGAGGACCATTTCCTCGGCCGCGGAGGCCTCGGTCGCCGCCAGAATTTTCTGGCTCACCTCTCAATGTATTGCAGAGTCCCGCAGGCTTGGTTCTCCAAGCCTGTGTTAATACACATGTTAATTTAACATGTAAAATTACCGAGGATTATTTCCCCGGCCGCGGAGGCCTCGGTCGCCGCCAGAATTTTCTGGCTCCCCGCTCAATGTATTGCAGAGTCCCGCAGGCTTGGTTCTCCAAGCCTGTGTTAATACACATGTTAATTTAACATGTAAAATTACCGAGGATTATTTCCCCGGCCACGGAGGCCTCGGTCGCCGACAGAATTGTCTGGCTCCCTGCTCGAATTTTTTCTAAGTCCCGATTCGCTATTACAGGCTGGCGCACGGAGTCAGAGGGGCGGGAATTCGCCGGGTAGTGGTGCCTTCCGTCGCCGAGACATTTTTCTATTGCCTGGAAGCTGTATTTAACATGTTAATTTTTTCCCCCTCGGGACACCACTACCCCCTATATAACCCAACATGGGCCTTGCCGCGGGTACACGCGGAGCCCGAGCGCCGAGTGTTCTCCCGGCCGCGGAGGCCTCGGTCGCCGGGAGAATTTCTCCGGCCCCTGCTCGAAATTTTTCAAAGTCCAGAATGCCTGCTTCTCCCAGCCTGTGTTAATACACATGTTAATTTAACATGTTAAATTACCGAGGATTATTTCCCCGGCCGTGGAGGCCTCGGTCGCCGCCAGAATTTTCTGGCTCCCCGCTCAATATATTGCAGAGTCCCGCAGGCTTGCTTTTCCCAGCCTGTGTTAATACACATGTTAATTTAACATGTAAAATTACCAATGACCATTTCCTCGGCCGCAGAGGCCTCGGTCGCCGCCAGAATTTTCTGGCTCCCCGCTCAATGTATTGCAGAGTCCCGCAGGCATGCTTCTCCAAGCCTGTGTTAATACACATGTTAATTTAACATGTTAAATTACCGAGGATTATTTCCCCGGCCGTGGAGGCCTCGGTCGCCGCCAGAATTTTCTGGCTCCCCGCTCAATATATTGCAGAGTCCCGCAGGCTTGCTTTTCCCAGCCTGTGTTAATACACATGTTAATTTAACATGTAAAATCACCAAGGACCATTTCCTCGGCCGCGGAGGCCTCGGTCGCCGCCAGAATTTTCTGGCTTCCCGCTCCCCATGGGTAGACGCGGAGCCCGAGCGCCGAGAGTTCTCCCGGCCGCGGAGGCCTCGGTCGCCGGGAGAATTTCTCCGGCCCCTGCTCGAAATTTTTCAAAGTCTAGAATGCCTAGTTCTCCCAGCCTGTGTTAATACACATGTTAATTTAACATGTAAAATTACCAAGGATTATTATCCCGGCCGCAGAGGCCTCGGTCGCCGCCAGAAATTTCTGGCTCCCCGCTCAATGTATTGCAGCGTCCCGCAGGCTTGCTTCTCCAAGCCTGTGTTAATACACATGTTAATTTAACATGTAAAATTACAGAGGATTATTTCCCCGGCCGCGGAGGCCTCGGTCGCCGCCAGAATTTTCTGGCTGCCCGCTCAATGTATTGCAGAGTCCCGCAGGCTTGCTTCTCCAAGCCTGTGTTAATACACATGTTAATTTAACATGCAAAATCACCAATGACAAATTCCTCGGCCGCGGAGGCCTCGATCGCCGGGAAAATGTTCTGGCTCCCTGCTCGAATTTTTTTTCTAAGTCCCGATTCGCTATTACAGGCTGGCGCACGGAGTCCGAGGGGCGTAAATATGCCGGGTAGTGGTGCCTTCCGTCGCCGAGACATTTTACAATTGCCTGGGAGCAGTATTTAACATGTTAATTTTTTCCCCTCGGGACACCACTACCCCCTATATAACCCAAAATGGGCCTTGCCAAGGGGGCGCGCAACGCCCGAGCGCGGGCGTTTTTCCCGGCCGCCGAGGCCTCCATCGCCGGGAGAATGTCTTCAGCTATTTGCTAGATTTCCCGATTCGCCCCGCACGGCAAACAACCACGAACGAGGTGGTTTTCGAGAGTTCTCCCGGCCGCGGAGGCCTCGGTCGCCGGGAGAATTTCTCGGGCCCCTGCTCGAAATTTTTCTAAGTCCAGAATGCCTGCATCTCCCAGCCTGTGTTAAAACACATGTTAATTTAACATGTAAAATTACCAATGACCATTTCCTCGGCCGCAGAGGCCTCGGTCGCAGCCAGAATTTTCTGGCTCCCTGCTCAATATATTGCAGAGTCCCGCATGCTTGCTTCTCCCAGCCTGTGTTAATACACATGGTTATTTAACATGTAAAATTACCGAGGATTATTTCCCTGGCCGCAGAGGCCGCGGTCGCCGCCAGAATTTTCTGGCTCCCCGCTCAATGTATTGCAGAGTCCCGCAGGCTTGCTTCTCCAAGCCTGTGTTAATACACATGTTAATTTAACATGTAAAATTACCGAGGATTATTTCCCCGGCCGCGGAGGCCTCGGTCGCCGCCAGAATTTTCTGGCTCCCCGCTCAATATATTGCAGCGACCCGCAGGCTTGCTTCTCCCAGCCTGTGTTAATACACATGTTAATTTAACATGTAAAATTACCGAGGATTATTTCCCCGGCCGCGGAGGCTTCGGTCGCCGCCAGAATTTTCTGGCTCCCGGCTCAATATATTACAGAGTCCCGCAGGCCTGTCTCCAGTGGAATACACACAGTCCGAGAGCCGAAAATTTGCCGGGGTGTGGAGGCCTCGGTCGCCAACAGATTGCCATAGGCTCTGGCTGCAATATTTACCGTGTATTTTTTCCCTCCAGAGACACCACTACCCCCTATATAACCCAAAATGGGCCTTGCGGCGTTACACGCGGAGCCCGAGCGCCGAAGTTCTCCCGGCCGCGGAGGCCTCGGTCGCCGGGAGAATTTCTCCGGCCCCTGCTCGAAATTTTTCAAAGTCCAGAATGCCTGCTTCTCCAGCCTGTGTTAATACACATGTTAATTTAACATGTAAAATTACCGAGGATTATTTCCCCGGCCGCGGAGGCCTCGGTCGCCGCCAGAATTTTCTGGCTCCCCGCTCAATGTAT
>NW_026962841.1:0-28385 GCF_032445375.1 Bacillus rossius redtenbacheri
CGCGATCCTTGTCCCTCAATTTTTTGTTTATAATATAAGAGGCCTTCAAAAGCGCGTCCACCACATCATTCATCAACTGGCTGTTTTCCAACAAATTGGAGAAGTAGTTTTCGGCCTCTGCTGCATCTGCCATAATGTCGGTGATACTGAAGCGGGCGCTATCCAAGACGCCGACTATAAATCATTACCGTAGGATAGAATACTCTGCCGTGCTACCTACGGAAGATCAAACTTACAAAGCTCCGACGCATGCGTCGGCGCGAAGCGTGATGGAGATAAAGGATAAAAAAACAAAACAGCCATTGGTGGAGTTGTGTGGGTATGCTTTCCCGGTCATTGTAGTATCGGGAAATAGATTAGCGGGATTGGAATCCATTATGACGGACATGACTTCTTCACAAATTATGTCATGGATCATTTGCACAGAAAAGCGAAAAGGCGGCACCGATTGGTTAAGAAGACTGGCATTATCCCACTTAACTTGGCATGACGTTGTTCATGTGGCGCATAACCGACGCGTATCCTTCAGTGTTCACAACCCCATCACCAAGACCATAAGCGACTTAATCCACCCATCGGGATCCCCCATCGCCTTCACTGTTTGTTACCGATACGGTTGCATGCAGGTCCTGGTTGGTAGTGAAAAGGAATCACGGTTAGACGATGTGGGTCGGGAGGTGGAGGAGGAGGAAGACTGCGGCGAGGATCGTGGTAAAGAATCTTATGAAAAAAACGAGCCTTATGCGGAGTCTTTGTCGTCACGGACCGAGGCGTCGTCATCCATAACCGAGTCGTCGTTTTTGTCCGACGATCCGCTCGATTGCGAAGAATTTTCGTTCGTTTGAGCTTGTTGGTAGAATAGTCGATTGTATAGGGGTCTGACTCTCTCTTGGACTGCAGATTCTCGCGTCATGATCCGCTTCGATTCGCCTTCTATTATGGGTGGTAGATTGAACATGGGAGGTGGATAGGACATTCTACTCACCACATTTAATTTTGGCGCAAACTTTTTGAATAGTTGGCAAAGTGTATTCTGACAATGGTTAAGTGATTCAAACCAATCCACATTAACCATACAACAATTCCTGACCCACATGCGAGAAAATTCTTTGTAAATGCCATTCTGTATGGAAACGTAAATTGGCGAATGGCTTCTTACTCTATCATTGCCCCTATCACGCATGCGTAGGCGGTGCCTGACAGCTAGGGGGTCGCTCACCACCAGTATTACGATATTACACTCCGTTGTCATGTAGGAGAATGTTGGTGCATCCAGCCACTTGGAATAAACCGAAATGGCTTCATTTGCGTCATATTGCTCTCGTTCTGTTGCTGTTATCGCATGCCATATCGCTTCCCAAAGCAAATTGTTGAAATAACATCTATCCCAGAGATATTCTGAATTTTTGAGTTGAATATACCTCGACGAGAAGGTATACCCCATCGATCCAGACAGATGCAGATCTTGTCCGATAGAGTGAATGGATCGGTTGGTTTTTGCCATTTTATAACGTTGGCCCAAGGAACTCTTTCCGACACAACAAACTCCGTCCACGGCCCACGGTCTGGCCGATTCGCCAACATCAGACTTTAATCTTGAAAAAAACAGAGGGTTATTTCTCTATTATGTTCATCGCTTATTTTAACACGAACGTTCTCAGAGAACCATGCGTCCAACGCGGAAGTGGAGGATTTATTCCGCGAATGATCAAAGTAATTTTTCTTGTGAATTCTTTGTATGTGACCGACTACGTGGTCTGCCAAAACATAAAGGCGACATAGTATGTCCGAGGTATGGTATACTCTTCCGTCGGTTGCATTCAAACCGCAATCGGGGAGTTGTCGTCTTTTTTTGCCACGCACCATCAACCATTTACGATTGCATTTTGCAGTTTTGATTTCTGGCGTAACGAGTGGTGCCGGCGCTGTTAGGTATCTAACAAAACCCGGTACCCATATGTGCAATCGAGGATTGTTGGAGTCTCCCAAAACAATGATGGGTTCTACTTGGACGTTGTCCACTGCGCGTACGAGCACCGTCCTGAAATCTAACATTCGACATATTATATTAAGCAACACCATTAGGTAATTTCCATGCTTCAACTCGCCATTTCTACGATAAAAAAATCTCTAGGAACTGAATCGTTTAGCACCTGTGCAGCGGTATCGCTCAACGAACGATTCGCGTTAATCAGAGGTGCCATGATACTGATAGAGCATTCCGACGGCTGTAGATACGATGCTGTTCGATTGACCTGATCCTAATTGTAATAAGGGGGCTCGCTTGTACAACCAGTCCGAAATGTGCCCCGTGCACTCGCTCATTGTCATTTCTATTGGCGGACAACCCCACGTCTGGGTCTGATGGATTCTAAATAATCAACCATTCTATTCAGCGTCGAATGCGATCGCATGCCCCTCGGTACTCGTACCGATCTAACAGTCGTGAATTTTTCCAATGTAGATTTCTCTTTTTCGTGTTCTGGATCTACGAATAGCAGGAATTCGTCTCCATACCAGCCAAACGTTTTGCCTCGCTCTTCGAATGTGGCCGTCAGCCTGATCCGGTCGCAGTACAAAACGTCATCGACTACGGTTGTAGGAAAGTATGGCACGGATGGTCGACCGGCAGGTGCGCCACCGAGCCGCACTTCTGTGCAAAATAATTTGTTTCTCTGCCGGATTTCGCGGGGTATGAATGCTTGTGGAATTTCGTTTTTTCTATTCCATCTGTACCATTCGATTTCGTTCATATTTGTTGATACATCATCATAATCTATTTCATAAATCCTAAGAGATATAATTTTGTTTAATTCAAAATTCCGCATTGCCACAGCCGTGATCACTGCTTCCTTGGGCTTTGCTTTCGTTACAAAAACGCAGCCACCAATGCGCGGAATGACGCAACTGAATCTGCGCATAGGAATGAGATTTATATCACAAAGTGCAAACTCTACCTCTTGATATCTATCAGAGCCTGCTGTGGTTTCAAAGTAGTGGAGAGTGGGTTGAGGTCGATCATGATCCTGATCAAACATGTTAGAAAAATAAGAATTTTCAAGTTCTTAATACTTTCAAGTTCTTTTATTTTAAAAATATACATTACAAACAAAATCTTATACAAAATTAACCAACAACTCGTCCAACCGTGCGTATCCTCGAAAGAATTCTACACCAAACACAATCTCTGGCGAGTGCTTTATGAATTGTTCGGTTGCTAATGTAGCAAACATTTCTGGAGAATCTAAACCAACATTCGTTCTTGAGTTTTTCTATCCTGTCGGGATGAACGTTCCGACGCAAGGGATGGGATGGAAGGGTGAATACAACAATTCCTCCAACCACTCGTCTGCGTCCACGACGACCAAATCACACCACGTGGTCTCGCCTATGTTAATGGGAGAGTGTACATGCGTTATTTTGCTGTATTTGTTCTGGAAGAGCATTGCCAAACACGTTGTTCCAAATGTCTAAAAAATATAGCGCACAAAGTATGATAGAATCTGTTTTGGCCACTCAAAGATTCATATGACCCGGTCACGAAGCAGCACACTGCCCCCGGAGGTTGTTCAGAGTAGTAATCATTCAATTTGGCACCTCGATTAAATTGTATTTGAACTCGTTCCAGATAGTCACTCATATTATCATGATCGGGAACATCCTCGAATCGACGCCCCCAACCGAAATCGGTTTGATCCAACATTTTGGCGGCGAGACCAGAATAACAGCGTCGCTTCACGGTATATTCGATCACATTACCGTCGTCGTGTGCAGCTGCTGCCGATCTTAGAACCAGATTTCTGATGCTGGCCCGCTGAGGAATCGTACCGAAGGATAACCAAAATTCTATGAAATCTTCGGGTAGACGCGTTTTGCCAGGTGCTTCTTTTTCTTCCTCATCTTCTGAACCGGAGGTATCTGAATAGTCGACGATCATCTTGCCCACCACTTGGCCCTCTACTCTAAACATATGGTCATCCGCAGCGAGATCGGTCATATTACTTGGTCGTGTTGGTCGAATAGATGCTTTTAACGTGCCACATTTGCCATGTGACATATCTTATCTTGCTCGCTCCGCCCCTCTCAGACGAAACATGTACCCGACTTATTTCTTTGTTGGCATTCTGATAGCGGCCATAGTCATTTTGGCGGTCGTTGTGCTTGTGGCTGTTTATGATCAAAAGATACACGAGGATGACTACGATCCAAACGAAAGCGGCGTTGACGAGGGCGGAACAGACGACGGTAGCATTCCAGTGGCACCTCCTCTTGCGGTAATAGAAGCGGATCCCGACGATCTCGCCACGTATAAATCTCGCTTGCGATTGGCTGAGGCGAGAGCCAGCTGCCCGACATCTAGTGCGCTATCGGCAAATGTCCAAAACTACACGCTTCTGCCCGCTACAACAACGGGTGTGTTCAGCACCTGGGATACAAATACGAACGTGTTGGGTGACATGACAGCGGCTCTTGTGCAGGCGGCATGGTTCGCGGTGCATAATCCAGATCACGCAGACCGGCCACGGGCCGTTTCGGTAGTCGAAGACTTCATTACAAGATTCCATGCGAAAATATCCACTTTGTTACCTCTCGCCCCGAACGTGTTTCCGTGGGGTACTAATTGGTATCAATTCTCTGTTTCCGTGCCATATTTAATAGCCTATTACCTTTTGGTCAGACGCAAATACATGGACAACGCGGCACGCTTAAAGGCTATCGACGTTATAAATATTATAATAACAAACCCTTCTTTATCTATCGGTTGGACGCGAACGGGGGCGAATTCGATTTACATGGCGGGGCCCTGGATATTAGCGCACTATTTCATGGGCGACTCTTCCGAAGCGGTTGAAAGCGATAGCTACAAGACGGTAACAAAAGAGGCCAGATTACCCATCCGAAGCACGCCTTCCGAGGATGGCCTTCATGTGGACTTGAGTTATATGTACCACTCTGGCGCTGTACTCTTCGGCTACTTAAATACCATAACGGGAAATTTGACACGATATTTGTTCCCTTTCGACCCGGAGGGTTTTCCAAACAATACAACTCTAACTTGGACTAAAATATTAGCAATAATTTCACATCCTACACTTGCGATCGGCGCAGTTGGTCTGCTAGGTAGAGAGCGTTCGCTGATCTCGCCCCTAGCGGAAAATGCCCGAGACGGTGTTGAGGTAATGCCCCTAATAGGTTTCATACGTGTGAATCGCAGCGACTACCGATTTTCCATGAGGACTCAAAAGACCAACATAGCTTTTTACGAACCCGATCAGAGGGTGAACGATTACGCTGCATATTGGGTGCAGTGGCGAGCCATCACCCGCCCCAACTCTTCGTTTTCGTCCACCGCAACTCTACAACCCGGATTCATAGTGTTGGAGGAAAATGCGGATAGCTTGATGAAAATACCTAGCACGACGACAACAACGCAAGTAATTTTCCCTGCGCGGGGAAAATCGTACGTTTTCGCAGACGACAGAACCTTTGGCGTGGCTTATAATGAGTATAAGATACGCCAACTTTTGGGAGAAGTAGATGTACGCGAGAGAATAATTATCGATGTTTCGCAGAACGTAATCATAGCCAACTTGTCACTCAGAAATTACGGCACCGATTCTGTAAATGTCGTGTGGTCACCTCATTTTGAGCCCACCACTGCGGAGACCATTACCATCCCCAAGACGACGGGCAGCAACTTTGTGCTGAGACAGATCATTGTTCAATTGTCGACGGGAAGCACCACCCAGAGCTCGCCGATAACGGAAACATTGGTAGGTGACCTGGCACAGTTTAGATATAGGTCCTGGTCGGTGGTCGAATCCACAGGAGCGAAAGAAGCGATATTGTTGAAGAACAGCATACCGATCAGGTGCAATAGATACGTGTTCGAAAAAGAAACCGAACTCATATCTTCGATCTTTAATGGTCAAGAACATCTATTCGGTTTCGACCCCTCCGAGAATCAATGGGTAGCATGAGGTGAAATTCCTTCACCAAATTGCAGCTCTTTCGGATCGAGATGCTCAAAAACTCCCAATTGCACGTATTTTTTTCTATACAAAACAAACGAACCGAAGCGAATGCCGGTGGTGCGCACCAAGCGTGGAATCCCCTCCGTCACCAAGATGTCCAATCCGAGTTGAGCCAGTCTTCTATAATTCGGCTCGACCATGAACGAACTATCGAGATTATCCACGTACGGATCTCTAATGGTAAAGGCTCCAAGCATATACATCGCTACCAAATTTTCTCTTCGTGAGGTCATAATGGCTGCGGTGTTGGCTAATTTTATCTTGGCTGCCGTCTTGTTATTTTTTATCGCGATTAATATCATGCTTTATCTCGGCAATATCTTTAGCGCTTATCGATCCGATGCCGGTATAAAAGTTCAATTTGCCGATCCGTCAGGTTCATATCCGCTGCAATTTACCGATACGTTCAAACTATGGAGGTTTCTACTAAGAATTTGATCGGCGCAAAACCCTCCGCCTCTCTGCCCGGAAAGAAGATTCCGATCCACGTCTCGAAACTCTGCAAGATAAAATCACGCGGGTCGTGGATGGACGAGTTCAATTTATTGGACGGTGTTCAAATTGTACTTCAAACACCAACTGGGATTCAACCCTTCGGAATATCCCCCGATTTCGATGCTGCGCTATTACAAGAAGCCGACCCACATCTTTTGGTCGAGGAAACGGCCAAATGTTTGCACCGCTGGGATGATCGTAAAAAGGACAATTTCGTTCAGACCAGAGCTGGAGATGAAATGCCCACCCTCGTGGTCAAGTGTTTATTGTGCGGCGTGGTAAAATATGTAAATTCATGATTGTACACAATTTATTCGGTTAATAAAGATGTTGTTTGTTACACTTTATTCTTTCTATTTTATTAAGACTGTCAAAATGGATGGGGACAGAGAATTGGATCCTCGTCGGAGTGGGGGAGGTGGAAGTAGAACTTGTAGATCTAGATCTTATTCTAGATCAAGATCGCGTTCGCGATCCACCAACCGTCGAAAACGGTCTCGCTCCCGCTCCCGCTCCCGCTCGCGTTCCCGCTCGAGATCACGATCCAGGTCCCGCTCTCAATCAAACGGACGAGCGCGTCGAAACAGGCGAACCCGGCGCCGCCGAAGGCGCAGGTATTAAATGTGGATCGATATGTTGATAATCGTCACTGTCTTGACATTGATCTTAATGTTTTGCGCGAAAAACGGAAGATTTGCTATAGAAAACGCGATATATTCCGAAGTTTGCACCAGAAAGTATCTGCACCGACCGTTTGCTCTCGTTGAAGCAGCAACATGGCTGCCGAAATAGAGAGGGTATTGGAACGAGTTCGTAGGGATGGTCCGATTTTCACCGACGCATTTAACGTAATTCTGACTCCCGCGGACGAGCGCAAGGTCGATGGCTGGGTGGCGTGGGTGCGTAGCGAGGCCGACGAAATCATAATGCGAGAATTCATGCCCGTTACATACGCCCCCGCTCCAGAAGATGATGGCCTCATTCTCATGATCAACCCGGCCGTCAGACAGGCCGGAATTCCGGCTATATCGACCGTACCCTCGAGCGGAGACAAATCGTCCATGCTAGTATACAGACTGCAACAACTGAGCATTTCAGAAACCAACAATACACCGCTGCTACAGTTGTCGTTGCAAAACATAATACGCGCAACTGCATCTCCGGGAGAGGTAATGCTAACTGTTGGTAAATTCCTACCGGTTGACAGTCTGAAGCTAATATTGCAAGGGTTGGCGGTCTCTTCGCTCGTAATAGATAGAAACCTTTACGCTCATATCCACAACCCCCTGTCGGCGTACGTGAAAGTGAGAAATATATCCATCACATCTCTACCCTGGCCGCTCGCTTCACGATCCAATGCCGCCACGACGACTACGACGTTAAACGAAAGGTGCTTCGGAGAATCTGGTGTAAATTTAACTGTAGTGTGATAATGCCGTACAAGATACCCAGATACGTGCTCAAAGCTATCGGTGTGTTGAATTTATGGGATTTCCCCGATCCGAATGTGCGAGCCAAAATATTTCTGCGTTGGCTGTGCAACCGAAGAAATACCAGAGCCGCATCTGCAAAATTAATTTTTAAGGCCCTCAAAACGCAAACTAAGCTATTCGAAGGCACGTCGATCGTCATCGACTCGGTGATGTTCGACGCGGTCAGGCCAGCACACCAAACGACTCCCGATTTTTCAGATATGGATAGGATCGTGAGTTATTTACAAGCGAATGCCACGAACGACGCGCGATTGGAACCACTTTATTTCTGCGCGCTAACCCAGTTGCGTGTTAGCGAGGTGGCAAGAATAAATTATTCCGTACTGGTGGCTCTTTCTATGAAAAAAAACAGCTGTAACGTTAACCAGAAAATATTCAGAAGATTGGTTTCCCGTTTATCATGCACGCTTGGAAGAGTTTGTGAATTTCTTATTGAGTAAATACAAAGTAGCGACAATTCCGGAGGAATTTAGAGATGGCGTGGTGTGGGACGTTGTACCGGCAACGCTACATTACAGATTCCGGCAACTGTACGTTTATCTATTTTCTCGCGTACCCCCTCTGGGATTCGGCTTACATTGGATCAGATACTACGTCGCATCACGCCTGAGTCAAGAAACGGGCAGCCTTAACTTGGCACAGCGTGCATTGGGACACAAATCGATATCTACGACGCTCAGATATATAAAGCACGACAATCGCCGGGTAGAGCAAAAATTAAACGAAATTACATCACAAGACACATTATTATCCAATTATGTCAAAAATGCAACCATTAATTAATTGACCCAAGGACTTGCTCTGACCGACACAAACACCTTCCTCGCATCGAGAAATGCACCTAGATTTGCCGCCCTAAATTGTTTCACCGAAAGAACGAGAGGTATTCCACTAGACATTTTAGCTTCCAAATATGTCGCGTACGAGTACAGTTGATAAAGGGGCTTTTCGATCTTGCCGTAGAATTTGAACAAGTTCCATTTTGACCGATCAGTATCGAGCTCAAAGTCGGGGGCAAACACAGTCTTGTTAGGATTACCTACAAATTTATGATAATACTTGACCACTCTGTTTGTGTCTTCGATACCATACTTTTCATTCAAATACGCAAGAAGAGATGCGGTGGGCGTCATGGAACAATATTCTTCCCGAAATCGTGTTTTTTGTTGGCATAGTAGTAGGGTTGGATCTTTGAATGCCAACTCGTATGTCTTGGTGTACATGTCAAATAGGTTATTTCTGACGGCAGGAAGGGACATGTTACCGGCATCGGAGGTAACGGCATCAAAGACTGACTGTAGGACATTGCTCCACAATTCGGGACCGTTTTTATTTATTCCTCGACTTATAAATTTCTCACCCACTTTTGCCATGTATATTTTTTTTCTAATCACCAACACTTTATCGTACAATTTATAATTTAATACAAGGCCCGGTACTTTTAGGGCGATGGCGTCCCCAACATTCTGGTGCGGCTCACTCGATGGGCCCGGCGACATAAAGACGGAGTCTGTATCTATTAGAATGGGCGTGTAACCGCGAAGAGTGGCTTCTTTTGCCGTTTCTATAATGTATCGTCTTCCAAACATCGTGGCGGCGGCCGCCGCTACGTTCAATCCGAACAAGGGAGATGACTTACTACCCAACAGGCCGTATATACTAGAATTTTCTAGTTTTCTGTTGCGGTGCTGCGAAAATAGACGTGCATTTTCTCCCAAAGCTTGATCCTCGTAGTTTTTCAATTGCGAATCGGTCAATTTTTTCAAAATTCGAGGAGGCAGTGATTTGATTCTGTTTGAAACCATTGCCAAATGCACATCGGTGACTTGTGGAGCCAACCATGGGGAATAATTTTCTTCTCCGTCGAGTATTTCATCATCTTCGCTAGAACCGTAGGCTTCCTCTTCGTCTTCTTCCTCCAAGAATTGTGTATCTTGGCGTCTTATTTTTTCGGCCGATATCAATTCGAGTGTGGTTTCTAAATTCTTTCTAGATATTTTGCATTTGTTTCGTAAATTATTTTGCCGAAGCATCAGTTGGCTCAAAAATCCATGTTCTTGCTTATTTAGCAAAATAATTTTTTCATGATTGGCGGCTTCCTCTGCAGAAAACAGCTCGGTAGCATTTGGTGACCTACCATTTATATATCCTCTCGCTTCTATTATCTTGGCGTCGCCAGCATCGCATGGGGGCATTTTCGATGACGTTTCCGAATGCGTTGTGTACACAAAGGACCTGTATTTTGAAGGGGAACATGCCATTATTATCCCCGCAATTTTGCCTGGTACTATCAAAGTAGTTTCGTGACTCAAATTGAGACACTGGATCAGCGCGGGATAATAATATGCGTAATCAGCAACCACCACAGACTTGTGTAAATCTTTTCCATCGCTATAATTGAATCCCCCGGCAAAGGTATTTTTCATTCCACCACGCAAAACAGAGTCGGCCTTGCCCAACAGGACACCTCCTCCATCTGTGCGAATATTCAGTGTGCTCGGACTTTTGCAAAGTACGAGATTGCTTACGAGAAGCGCATCTTTTAATAATTTAGCGCCCATGTATTCAGATATTTTTGTGGCTTGGATTCTTTCTGCGGACAAGCAATGGTCCCTGCTTACGGTCTCTATCAAATCAGAATATTGTAAGGCTGTCCAAAGCTTCACTACGAGCAACGCATCAATGTCGTTGTAATGGAGCGCCCGACGTAGACTTATGTCGTGTTCTTGCCAATGACAATCTTCTGGAATTATTCCTCGAGCTATATCTTTGAATATAAACCTGAATTTCACCGGGTCCATTTGTATTTTCCGCTCGTCGTGCTTCAGGCATTCCTTGGCTACGTCATCGAGCTTATAGCTGGTGAGTTCCCCTTGCATAAACTTTGCAACTAAAAGGTAGACGTCGATGGAAATCATCTGATCTCCGTACGTATATACCCCATTTTGTCTGGAAAATAAATGCGCCCTCGACAATCCAAGATAGACACATCGTCTAATCAAGAATGGCCAATCGTATCTCATCGAGTTGTAGCCCAACATCACACACGCCTTTTCTTTTGTGATTTCATCAAACACATCGAGTACGGACTCGAGAAGATTCTTCTCGCTGTTGAATATTTTTATACTTCGACTTCTTCCGAATGAGTGCGTCAGATCTTTTTCTCGAACATTTCCCGGCGCATATATAAACGAATGGACAACATCGGGGGCCGACGATGGCTATCGTAAACAGGATGTCATTTTTATATTCTCCCGTGGGCAACCTTGTCGGGGGCGGATGCCACCGTTTCCACATCGAGGGCCCAAACAGCTAATTTTGACAGTTTACCGCAATCCCGTGTCTCGATGCGGGTGGAAGGTGCAACGTCTTGCGTGTTCAAACAATATCCCACGCTGGCCCAGCCGTTTCCTCTACTCATATTAACGAGCGCGAGATGTACGGCTAAGCTGATAACTCCAGCTGTTACGATGAATCTGTTGAATCCGGCCGGACCATTCAATCGATGCCAAAAAGATTTGCTACTCTGCCAATTTACACAAGGTATTTCGAAGCATAACCACTTTTCGGGGGCACTCGCTTCCGAGGGCGCAAAAACTTTGGCATCCAATCGTGCGTGACGTTTTATTTCCCGCGCTCTGTCCATATGTTCAAAATGTCTGATTATTTCTAGATGAGGGGGCGATTCTATCCAGATAAATATGGAAGGCGAAATGTTGGGTGTTCGGTTGACGATCTTATTTCTATTAGTTAGACCTCGCAATCTGACGTCGGTTTTCATCATGTTGCACATCTAAAAGCAAAATGTCGTCGTTGGGACCTTCATCAAAACTCGCCTCGTTTTCGTTCGAGCGCCCCTCATCTTGTAGCACATTTATTGCTGTACAGACGAGTACAGCAGATTCATCTATTTCTTGACGAATAGATGTTATCGTCGCCGGCGTCGCGTAAAGTACGATGATGTGTTTGTGAACCGTGAAAAGAGATGTAAGCCACTCTTCCCAATAACTCTACATCCAGACGATCACTCAGAACTTTGGGTCGCTTAGCATTCCAACGGACCGTGGATAATTCGTCCAAGTCGCCGAATACAAAGTGAAAAACGCCATTCTCGTTCTGCGCTCAACATCCAAGGCCACCGTTCGGCTACCATTTTCATATCGTTTTCAATGTCGGCGCACGATAAGAGCTTCATTTCAGGACAAGAGTTGGGCGAATATTTGAGTTGCAGATCTAAGTCCTTGATGATTTGGATCAAAGTTCAAAATCGATAGGCCGAAGCTGTCAAAAAATTGACAAATGGCCACTGTGAACTTGACGTTCGTTTGTAAACTCGAATCTTTTAGCCTTCTTTTTAAAACGGCAACCCTGTCCACATGGCGAATATTTTGCGCCCCGCGCACTATCTGTGGATAGGAAGGTGATGACTGCATTCAACGTCAGCCCAAGCTGTCGCTTTCAGTCTGATTTTGGTTGAGCAACTTCGAGTCAAGAAGGAATACAGTACGACCAGCCTCGGTACGGGAACGTTGGGTGACGCTATCTGCCAGGCCAGAAACGCCGACGTGTCTAAAAAACCGTTTGGAATCTGCAAGCTGCAACAATATTTTATGTTGGCCAGAAAGCATAGATCCATACGTGATAATGTCCACAACGAGTCCCACGATATCGACCCACCGACTTTCCACATTCATGTCCATTATCGACGATGCGGGATTGTTTAAGATTAATTCGGCAGCACCTATCACGTGGCCCACGATCGTCTTTTGCGGTTATGACGGAGGGTTCTAAAGGGACTTGCGGTGTATCCCGAAAGTATACGATGTGAAATAGTCCATCCACATCTGACAGAGTACCTACGGCACACGATCTGATGTGCGGTGAAAAGGAGGGTAGTTTGTGGCAACATCTGACCGCAGTCGAAACTCTCATACTCATGGTGATTGTGCTATTGAGGTGCTCAGTACCGATATATGAAGAAAAAATTAAGCGGTTTCTAATGTCCAAATGTGAACTTCGATCTTGCGATTTATTTCCACACTTTTTGTGTATAGGACCCGACTTCGTCGAAGTGGTAAACGAGCACGACGAGAACCAAATATCTCGCTTTTCCTACATCGATTCACACCGTGCACTCACTCCGCAAGATGTATTGAAGGCGTTCAATAATGCGCTTGAGCAAAATATGACTTTCTTGCAAATACTATTGGACCAGGACATGTCTTTTGCGACATGTTGTCGGTCAGTCGAATGCTATTATGTGAATTGCTGAATAATTCCGGTGATCATCACGAAGCCCCAAGTTGCGGCGAACGTGGGTAATAACGTAGGAATAAAGCATGGATGTTTGCGTATGCAGAATATACGCTGATATTCTTTGTGAAATATGGCAACCGCGCGTGCTCTTAATCGTTTGACCCCGGCATGCGTCAACCTGGGGCCAACATTGACCCTTACCGCGACCATCATTCTGGTGATTGCCGTAATAACGTTCATCATATTGATTGCTACGTGTATCTACAATTACATGTGGAATGCGAACAGCACTGACGCAACTATTACCGCCAAAAAAGAAAAAAATGATAGGCGGCCTCGTCGTCGTGGCCACGATAATGGTCGGGGTACTGTCAATCCTATCCATTTGGCACATCTTTCACGTGCACGAGCGTTAGGAGATGTATAGAAAGTTCTTAAACTTCTGCATCAATCGCTCGATCGTAGGTTCGTCCATCGTTGGGGGTTCCGAATGATACGAGGCGCGGAATCGCCACAGAACCTATATTGGTCTGTGGAAATCCGGTAATTTTATTGCAGTAAAGTCTAATCCTGGTTACATTTTGATCTAAAGTTAATGTCCCTTCGCTAGCGACCATGAAGGTCGGATTTACAAGTTTCGAAGAATTCAGCGAATAACCAGAATAAGGAACAGCATCTTTATTCCTGCAGACTGATATTACTAGGGCCTGCTGGCGATCCTCCTTTGAATTTCAATTGCGGTACGAGAGCGAATTTTATTTTTTTAACATCATCTTCGGAAAGACGAAGCCCCGCAAATCCATAGTTCATTTTGAATTCGCTAACTCTCAGTATTATCGGATGCGTGAAGGTAACGTGAACTTTATCTCCCTGTGGTTTATCAGTAGTATTTTTATCGCCCGCTCGAAAGCGTAATTCTTCTATGCGAGTATCCTCTGCGAAGGCCACGTTCGGGATGTGTGAACCGAGGTTGAAGAATGGCGCCACGTTAGGCCACAATTCCCCGCAAATGCTATTTTGAGCAGACGCGGCTGGTGGATTTTGTTTGGAATTCGCACCATCTCTACTCAAAAGAGTGCGGCGTAATTTTTCCAACGAAGACATTTTCAGACTTACGCCGCCAGAAAATGCAATGGAAAGCTCATTCAATCTCTTCAATGCGCCTAGCCCCAACACTGATAGCAAGAACAAGAGAGATTCACAAAATTTGAATCGTGTGGTCTCCGTACCGCCCGGTATTTTTTTCATCAAACATTCCGTTAAACCTTGATACATACCCGTGAAATAAAGGTTTTTCTCTTCTTCCGATAATTGGTCCTTCATCAATTTTGTTCCCGGTTTCAGAAAACTTTTTCAAATCCTCCCCCATCAATTCTACAAATTCGTTCTCGACATTTAAATCCAATTTAATTTTATTATCGCGTTCTGCGGGGATTACACATAACTCACTCAGAGAGTGGATTTTGTTTGATTCTTCTTCCAATTTTGCAAGGCGGGCGGGTGGCTCGTTGCTACCACTATCATCATCATCGTCATCCGAAAATGGACGCTTCGTGGCGGCAAATTCATGCAGGTTAGACATCGCGCGGAAAGTTTTTGAGATTTACGTGCGATCGCTATTTGTGTAGTCACCCAATTATCTTCGAAAGAATATAAGAACAAAAAGAGAAAATGAACACCTCAACCTGCCCGATGGTTTTTACAAGTTGGTACTGCGCGGGGTCCACCAATTTGTTTGGCCAGAATGGATACGCGGATTGGTCGGCGTGATATTGATACACGTCAAAAATTTGGTGGGGCGATGAAAATCCTTTCCGCTATTATCTCAGGATTAGAGGACGAAGTAGTAACAATCGTATATGCGGGCGATGTAAAATTACTACGGGGGGCATTGCAGGAATTACATCGAACACTAGGCTTTGGCAATTATCACTCCGAAACAAACTCCTAATCTCGATAGTGAATTCGTTCAGAGAAATGGATGCCCGGAGTAAAATCGAATGGATGAAATATCGAGCCACCCAAGACGCTACTCGGGGTCTGGAAGAACAAACGATAGCCTAGCAAAATTTTTGCCACGTTGAGAAATGGTAGTCACTTGACACGATGGCAGAAAATTGGTATTTTTCCGGCCGGTTAGGAGGCTGTAGTCAAGATCTACCCTTCGGGATTCTGTGTGGAAGACATGCCAATCTCATTTTTGGAATGTGCGTAATCGACGATTTCGTTTCATCGCCCCAGTTCGGGCGAGAAGCGTCTTAGAAGACAAGTAATGACACGCAGTATAACCAGACTCATGTTCTTCCCATACCAGTTTATAGACGCTACGGGAACGCGCCAGTCCACCAACCAAGTAACAGCGGATTCTGGATTATAGCCTCGATACCGACGCGTTGGAACGACAAGTTACCGAATTTGCCAGTCAAAATACCCGCTGCAAATTACAACAATAGAGTCAGTATTGCACAGATATTGATATCTGTACTCAGCAATAATTCTCTTGCCCTGGACGACGAGTCGTGTGGAGCAGGTGCCGCTTACAGGAGATTCGAGAGAGATACGGGGGGCACGTCTGCGGCGCAAGTGGAGGGAACGTTAATTTGAGAATGCTGACATCCGAAGTTGCCGGTGGTGGTTACGTAGATTATCCCATGGATAAGTTTCCCATGGATAAGTTGCCGCTATTCTATTTGGCATTATTCTTTTACGCTCCACCATCGATTTATTCCAACGCCAACAATTACGATACAATTATACCTTACGTGGCTCTGGACTTGGACGATCGACAATTCAAAATCATAAATTCAACAGAATCGAATCCTCTGTTTCATCTAGCAAACGGCGGCACGTTTGGAACTCCGCTTACTTTGACGGCCATAAAAACATTTTCCGATGATGAAAATTTGCCTCCCGGTTACACGAGATTCTCCGCCGATCTTCTTCTACCGGCCTTCACGACCGAGAGAACATTATTCTGCCGATGATGACTTAGTGATCTCTGATGTACTTCCGCGCTTCGTCGATCTCGTAGTCGAAAATATCCACGCAGATGTGCTTTTTCACAAAGTTGCAAAATTCAAAAGCGCATTCCCTGTCGATACTTAAAATAAATTTTGAAACTGAACCATCGTCGTCGTATCGGAAGATTCCAAAACGCCCAATCGAAATATCAGTATCGTTTAAACTACGTACGAATTGAATTTTGCTTCCAAGATCTATAAAAGTAACCTTTTCTTTTTCAAGTCCTGCGCACGATGGCGAGAAGAAGTGTCTCGATTCACTATACAGAATGTATGCTGTCAAAAGACAACGTCTGACAGAATCGTTTGTGGCTAAATCTATGAATCCACGAACGGTGGAAGGCGGCAGAGTGGTACAATCACAAGAGCAACAATAGTCCTCCATGGGTATAAAAAGCCTTAAAATGGCGCTACGCCAAATGAGAATCCCAAAACTCATACACGGTACCTGTAGAAGTCGCGATGATGACAGAACACGTAAACCGCATCAATCTTCTGGTCGACGTTAATCTTGTACTCTACAGCGGCAAAATCGAAAAGAATCGGCTATTGGACGGGGGGAGAATACGAGCCTCTTGCTGTTGCGCGAACTGCGGTGTGCGTGATAGAAAGCATAGTAGGTGAACTTTTCGGTCTACTCAAAGAGAACCAGATCCTGAACGTAAAGCTATATTTCGACGGACAAAGGCCCGGAGCGAAATACCATACTTCGTATCAGAGGAATAGATTCGATTTGGATACAAAATCCGCCCTCGAGTGGGTGAAGAGTTTGATTAGCGAATTTCTACCTTCTGCCCAAGTGGTGCAATTGTTGGAAGGTGAGGCGGAAATGGCGTGTGTTGAAATGGCTAGACACAGCAGTGGCGTTGATGAAATAAACATCATCTTTAGTGATGATACAGATGTCATTGTTTCTGGGTTACGGGGGGTTGAAGAATTGCTATTTCATGCAAAGATGGAAAACAGACGAATGCATATCCTTGGGATCGCTAGCGGAGCAAATCGGCGCGGCACCCGTACTGTTTAGAATTATTTGCTTCTGTGCGGGCTCTGATTTTACTCCGCCCATTTTAACGTTGAGCATGGGTTACTAGACTGTTGGAACTATCGACCGAAGTACCTGACGATGCGCTCAAGGATGGTAGAGTGTACTTTTCTGACGTGGTGCAAATTTTGTACGACATAGTTTCGACAATAGCGTTTAACGCACAGGGAATACGGTGGCCGCAACGAACCGCCCCTCAATATAATTCAACGGAGAACTTTGTAGATTACATCGAGGCTCTGGTGTGGTCATGCAATTATTCTTCTGGTATAAAAGTTCCTTACCTAGTCAATTACCCGTGTATATGCATCGATGTTGATTCCTAGGGGTTTTTTTGTCCTGGGTTGCGGACGGCGCACCGTGTTGGAAATCCACACGCTACGTACAAGAAAAAAAATCTACAAGCGAATTTACTCACGAGTTGATATCAAAAATTAGAGAAAACTGTAGCCATCTTTGATCTTCAAACTCACGAGTTGAGAGGAAAAACTGTATCCATCTTTGATCTTCAAAATACATCACCATTTAATATATCACTTAAAAGTTCGCGTCTAAATAGTTGACGTCTTGTTATAAACGTGTGGCATTGAAGTAACTCATTATCTAAGAGATGTGCCATTTTCTTAAAAGCGTAATTCTGATTAATTACATAGTTGCGGCAAGTTCAGACCTACTTCAAATCCGTTGCGCTTGGTTAACACGCGCACCGTGTTTTCAACATCAGCAGCAATTGCCCACACGATGCGGACAGAGTCGTATCCTAGTTCATTGAATGAGCTTATCATATTTTTGTAGACCTTTATCAGACGAGGTGCGAGTACATCGAATTTTTCGGTGAAGTCAGCCATGAATTTTCCGGGGCTCGCATTTCCCCCATCACAAGAAAATAATAGCCCGTACAAGATTTGAGACAGCGGACTTCTGTCCATAACAACATGATGTGATCTTTTGCCTAATTTAACGGCGTATTCGATTAGTAGTAGCATCGTATCTAGAGTATATGCGCTGGCAAACGCCGTACTGGATTCCTTGTCTTTATACGCGGGGAATATTGACACATTCTGGTGAAGTCTATGCTGGCATCGGATACCGTCGTCTTGCCTATACCACTCGTTCCCTCCACGAAAATGAGACATTTTTCTTTTCTTCCCTTTCGTCTTTGACATGTTAACGTCAATAACAGCAATGCTGCGCACGCAAGACTACACGCTGTGGAAATTACGGTGCTGGTCATTGTGTCTCCATCAGGAGAATTTACCAGAATAAAGACTTGAAGAGAGAGAAGTTGACAACATCCGATAACCAAGCCCGTAATATAAAGATGTGACAGGTTGATGTCTCTTTTGAGCCACATTGTTACCACCTGGATAAGTGTTCCCAAGTTGATGGTCACACCGCTGACAATTACCATTATTCTAACAAAATCTTGATCTTGCAACACCATCGATGTAATTGTAACGGAGGTTGAAATCAAAAGATAGAAGGTAAAGGCCCAAAACAAAAATTTGTCACACGGCCACATCTTTGTGTGTTCTTCATAAAATAGATGGTTGGTATATTTTATACATTATTGTATTCCGCTAGCGAGAACATTTGCTGTTGCTTGTCCCAATCCACGCTTTCCTCTCTTCAAAAGTCCCACGTAGGGGTTATCGTAGTTGAGGACGACAATCTGGGCAATGGGGATTCCGGCTTTGATCGTCACGTCTTTGTAGGCTCGTATCCGTATTGAGATGGCACCATCGTAGTCTGCATCTATAACGCCGGTTATAATATCGAATTCGTCTACACCGGAACTTTTGGGGAGAAAATCATGGCAGCTTGATTTTTATCGAGTCCTATTATTTTCAGGTTGGTCGGTACGAGATGAACTCTGTCCTTTCCACAATTGATGGTCACGCATGCCCCGATGTCAACGCCAGCCGACTGATATGTGCTTCTGAATATTGGACAAGGGTGAGGGCCTGATGGGTCGTAGACCGTAAGACACCAATTACTTGATTCCATTATTTTCGGAGAGCTTTTGTCGTAGAAGCTATCAAGGATCGCAGTACGGACGGTTGGTAGTGCGTAATCAATTGCTTTATGGAAATTTCGTGCAAGTAGCGGATTCGAGTTGGCGGCTCCACATTGGTTCACGAGGCGTATTGCGTGGTTTGGATCTGTATCAAGTCGAAGTTCTTCGACGTCCGATTCGCTATCTTGGGTAATATAGTGTTGGAATAGAAAATTCAACGCGTCCAGTATCGTGAATTTACCAGTTTGAGATTGTAGATCTTCTATGTTATATTGTACCTTGACAGCTTTAACATCGCGGTATGAATCTAAAATATCTGTTAGAGTCATATTAACGCAGGTTGCTCGAAATGCATTCGTCTTATTTCCGGGGTTTGACTTTGGCACTAAGACTGCTGGTGTAAAGCCTACGGGACACGCCTCTGTAGATTGGTTTTAAAACTATCACCATGCCGCTCTTGGCCCATATCCACCAACCGAACGGCCGAACGTTTATCAAACGGTCGCATTTGGCATCGATACTTTTGTCATAAACTTCGAAATAACAAGGCGCGAATCTAGAGTAATAAGAAGCGTTATTTATGGCGTTTCCACTCCAATTACTTCGAGTTTGGTACGTTTGAACTAAAACAGAGAATATTACCAGCAAATTTGCCACAATCACAGCCCACACCAGAACGATTTCGGGATGCATTTCAGATCCTTCTTCATCATCTCCTTTTCCCACCGCATTAATCTTCGGCTCTTGAGGAAGGTAGTTGTGTATAGCACAACGCAATGCGGTGAGCGCAGTTTGCGTTCGTGCACCGTGCACAATCGCAAATTCGTGAATTTGCGTTCGTACATCATGTAAAATCGCAAATTCGTGAATTTGCGTTCGTACATCATGTAAAATAGCAAATTCGTGAATTTGCGTTCGTACATGTTACCTGATCGCAAATTCATGAATTTGCGTTCGTACATCGTGCACAATCGCAAATTCGTGGAATTTGCGTTCGTACATGTTACCTGATCGCAAATTCATGAATTTGCGTTCGTACATCGTGCACAATCGCAAATTCATGAATTTGCGTTCGTACATCGTGCACAATCGCAAATTCGTGAATTTGCGTTCGTACATGTTACCTGATCATGAATTTGCGTTCGTACATGTTACCTGATCGCAAATGCGTTCGTGCATTTTACATGTTACATTTCGCGCGTTCGTGTGTTTATTAAGGATTAAGCTTAAGTGAAGCGCTTTTCCAACTAGTATAATCATTGTCATTTTGCGCATACACTGTGGTGTTGTTTAAATGGCTAGAAGTGGGATTCTCTCCATCAGAATTGATTAAAATGAATGCCGAGTATAAGAATCTTAAATTGTTATTTATGACGTTGGAATCCCAAAGCCTTGGGTGAAATTCAAATGGGTCGACGTCAAGATTATTCAAAGTTACTGCGTTACGAACGTCTCTGGCGTAATTCCAATTTACATTACCCGACCCGATGGCAACCCACCAATAACCATATTCGAGATATCTTAATTTGTAATTGCCGAGCAATCGATTGATCCAAAAGTTGGGAACCGAATATCCGTTCGTCATAGGCAAGTCGTGATCGAGGTTTGGAGAAAACATAACAGTTGTAAGTGAACGTGGCACCTTCACACCACACACCGCTGGTATATCGGACGTGAAAATCATTTGAATACATTCTAGGCCACATTGTTTGATTTTTGGTCAAATTCATTTCGTAAGCGTCTTCTGTCAACCCCATCGTTTCGAACAATTCGGCATTGTCGGTCTTTAGTATAACTGCAGTTAATTCTCGCCAATCGGACGAACTCATGTGAGGTAACATCTTGATTACTTTCCATTTGAGATTTATTACGGCATCGGGGCCGATGTCACCGCGTAAAAGTCGGGCATCAGGCGATCGTCGAATGGGTAAGCAAGACGGCGAAGTACATCGGCATTGATATCCCCCATCCGAACGTGCCACCAATTCTCCGTCAACTCTCTTACCAGAAATTAGACATGTGGTGCATGGATTCCGCAATTTGGAAGCGCTCACGTTGGCCCGCACGTCGGCATTGAACCTGTCAATGTCCACGAAATCATCAGAGGGATATTGGTGATTTGTATAATCGTGAGTTTGTACGGAATCTCTCTGGCAGATTGGAAGTTGGGATACCTCGGCGGTGGCCGCCACCCTACCGCTTCCGCAAACGCATTTGATCTGAGAAAGCGGCACATTTATATCTTCAACTTTACCGTCGCACACGAACGGCGTGGAGCAGTTTCCCAGAAGAGTCGTATTTCCTATAGCTCCTGGATTCTTACAGATGCAAATTAATTGGCTCAATTCCGTTTCTTTGTTGGCCTTCGCTATGGCGAGGTCGCCGTGGAACGGGTTGCACGACTCCACGACGCTTGTAGTCGCCAAACAATACCCGTCGTTGAGTGTATCGTTTTTTGGAACAGTGCCCACCACTTCACCATCTACGACAATTTTAGCATCTGTTTCAAAATGCGTGCACCGAGCAATCAGATTTTGACAACCGGCGCAAGATAATGCGTCGTCAAGTTTGCATGGTTTCAAATCGGTATCCGTGCATTGGTAGGGATTGGTAATTACAATGTTACTGGGAAAGGGATCGAACTTTATGTCGTATGAGAATGGTCTGAGAGCTGTATCGGTTCGCGGCGATGTGCTTGCCATCTGTGATAATTTTGATGCATAGACTTGCGCTTTATTCAATGACATTAATGCGTAATAACAAGTCAATACAGTAACTATTACACATGTCAAAAATCCCAACCAAAACGAAAGGGACATGGCTAGAGGAACCTGCTTGTACGTCACCGCTCCACAAACTCCACACAATTGGGTTACAACCGTAATTGTAGCAGTGAAAGCGTTGGGCCTAGAGTGTAAGAGATATCAAAACTTGGAAGATTTGGGTGCTCGTTCCTTTTGGTCGCATTACTCAATTTCAATAGGGATCGGTACATCTGTACCACAGGAACTATCTGATCAAACTGTCGATTCCATAAGGATAGATGATCCGAACATTTTCGTAGAAAGTTTAAAAACCATCATTCAACGAAGATTTCGAAGTCCTCGTGCGTCCTCAGTAGTGGTTTGGGATTATGATGATACCCTGGTGAACGAAAAGGGGCAAATTCTATTTAAGGAGATACCCGGAATACTACACGCAGTATCGAAATATTTTGACTACTCGGTGTTGTGGACCCATGCCACTACAAAATGGTTTATTCAAAACTCATTTCCATACAAATTTGATGTTATAATGACTCGCGGCAATGAGCCGAGTGATGGTCGTGGCCCCAAACATTCAGCACACGTACTACGCGCATTAAACGACTCCCTGGGTGTAGTAGCTCTCACATACAGCGCCCTCATTGATGATACCAAGGACAACTTCGATTTCGACTACGATACCTTCGTGCAGCCACCGAGGGGCGGGTTGAAGGCTGGTGTATTCTGGCGTTCGCGGCGTTCAGTTATTATCGATGCTTTTCGCATGAGAAAGAAGAAAGTAATAAGATAAAATGGACCATTTCCATCAGTATCGCAAAAATAAATCGTTTCACCGCAAATTTAATGTCAAGTTTGGATTCGGAAGAGTAATGTACGATGGGGTTACAGAGGGTGTAGTGTGCTTAGAATGTGTTACAGAAGCATTCACGTGAAAGCGGTTATCCAAAATGGCCGAGTTTCCTGCGTCATAAAAAGATGCGTTTCGCGCTGCCCCATCAAACTCATTTTGCCAGTGGACATGCCAAGTATGTACAGACCACTCTCGTTCTTGATAGTTACAGATCCCGTGCACATCCCTACACCAAAACCCGGTCTCAGGCACTTCGCTTTACAAACAATCACGCCCCGTCGCACAAGAATGATGGATGTGTGGGAAGAGCATTGCGATGGTGTTGTTCATAAAATAGAGAAATTCCACCCACAATATAGGCTAATTGCGATGCCGTGCTCGCAAGAATGGATGTGTTCTTGCTTCGACAACGATTTTATAAGTCATCTCAGAATCGACTATATAAAAAACGAGTTTAGGTGTATTAATCAATCATTCGAGTGCGGTAAAGTGTCCAAGATTAAAATAGTAAATGACTTGAACATTGTAACATGCGCTTCCGTTCTGGAACAGTTTTTTTTTCTCAAGTAAATCAAACGATCGATCAAAGTCGTAAACAACGAGAATAGCTTCTTATTTAGCGATTCGTATATGGTCCTCACTCCGAGCCTAAATCCGTCTGCAGAAAAGAATCTATTGGTCTTTATCCAAAGCTTGACATGGCTCGGGATAGTGAAAGGCGGTGAATCGCTCCCAACGAACACCCAAGCGACTATACCCTCCTCGTATTCGGGAATATTAAGCCAATCGTCTTCTATTACGATGGCTTCCTCGGGTGTACGCTTGCATTTTCGAATGAAACTGGCCCCGGACGGACGTCCGGACATCGTGGCGGAACAGAGGCGCAGAAATAGAGTCTATTGGCACGCCAAGGACTTTTTGGGGTGGTGCAAGGAATGCGCTTTGAAATATGTACAAACTCCCCTTTTTGATTATGACTTTAAACTAGCAGATTGGATATCTTTTCTAAGATCAAATGTACCTGAATCCATGAAATTTGCAAGAGAGGCGTGGTTGATAGCTAGTAGGCAGAGTTTGGTGTGCGTAGCAAATAGGATCAAATTCTACAAAGTACTAATTAAATTGGGTTACTCAAAGGAGGTGGCCATACAGGAGCTCATTCCAAAATACGTAGAGATAGCGAGAAGCCAGCGTCTGATTTGTTTCGCGCATCATTTGGAATCTTTACCTAGGAAATTAACTCGGTAAAACACTTATTTTTTTCATTCACGATTGGTTTGAAATCTTAAAAGCTGTGCAGAATGGAGTCGCAAAGAGCACCAACATCAGCAGCAGTAACAGCATCACCACCAACCACAACAGCAGCAGCAACAACAGCAACAACAACAACTGCGGATGGCGCTACCGACGAATATGTACAGTTGCTGAACGCATTACGAGCGAGGGAACAATCGCGAGCTCAACTGGTAACAGACGGTGGGGATGCTGGCGGGGGGGCCGGTAGCGGCGACACCTCCACGGACACCAGGCGCAATCCCCCGACCCAAGTTAAGAAGGCTGGATTATTTGCCGGTATTTCTATTACAAATTGCGTTTATCCCACGATGTTTGTCATCCCCGCAGTTATATTGATTGTACTATTTGTGGTAATGCGAATTTCATTAATTACGCGCATATTCGGAATATTCTTGGTTCTATTGCTCCTCGTTGTATTTTATTTACAATATAGGGAGATTAACATTGTCTCGTGGGTAAAATCTTTGGGGAAAGAAAAAAAATAATAGATTGAAACCGACCGTCGGCTATTTTTTATGTAAGTATGCGACCATCTTACCTGATTGCAAATTCATGAATTTGCGTTCGTACATCATGTAGAATCGCAAATTCATGAATTTGCGTTCGTACATCGTGCACAATCGCAAATTCATGAATTTGCGTTCGTGCACGTTACCAGATCGCAAATTCATGAATTTGCGTTCGTGCACGTTACCTGATCGCAAATTCATGAATTTGCGTTCGTACATCGTGCACAATCGTAAATTCATGAATTTGCGTTCGTGCACGTTACCTGATCGCAAATTCATGAATTTGCGTTCGTACATCGTGCACAATCGTAAATTCATGAATTTGCGTTCGTGCACGTTACCAGATTGCAAATTCATGAATTTGCGTTCGTACATGATATAGAATCGCAAATTCATGAATTTGCGTTCGTACCCGAGTAGAAAAAAATAATCATATTTCGGAGATTGAAGCCGACCGCCGGCCTACAATTTTTTTTATGTAAGTTCTAAACATCGCCAAGGCCTCTAATACGGCGATGAGCGAAAGTACGATGGTCGTGTAAATGGTCGGAGCGCACTCCGAAACGAAATCAGACAACGTGCTATTCATCGGTAAACGAAATCAGACAACGTGCTATTCATCGGTATAAGCTAATGGCAACGACATTTCGATAATTCGAATGCGCTTTGAGAGGATGTTGTCACAAGAGAAATAATTGTTCCCGTCAGTATCCACGGTACGTTTAGTTTGTCCATCACTATCTCAGCAACCGTTTTCAGTTCTTCTATCCTATGTACCCTCGGCGGCAAGTGCTTCTGAAGAATGCGTCGTACTTTCATTTTTTTTTCCATCGGACAAGAAATTGCCTATTTTTGCCATCGTCAGTAGTATTACTCTCTTCCTACTCAAACAACCGCCGCTCATTTTCCTGTCGGATTGCGCGTTTTGGTCGAAGAGCCTTGATTCTCTTTAGAAATACTCGGACTCTTATTCTTTGAATTAGCTGAGGTTACAGATACTCGGCTAGCCGTCGATTCGCCACTAACCGATGAATCACTGTCGTCATTTATGAAGTCGGGGTCGTTTAGATCATCATCATTTAGCTCATCCTCTCTCTCCGATGGTGTTGTCAACAGTGAAGTTCTGACCGGATAACCTGAACGTACATGAAAGCCGTGCCGATAATTCGTTAAAGATTTCCAATCTATCGTGTTAATTACACCGATCAATACGAAAACAACCAGAATCAAAACCGTGAGCCACAGCCTGCCGGAGAGCGCAGCAAATATAAGCAGTCCGGCGCCAACCGCCAAAATGCCATTGTAAAAGAAGAGAAGATTTCGAATTTGGCCGAACTCTTCACACATTTTTATGGCTAATATTTACAGGTGCGGATACATCCCTTTTTCGTATTGCCAAAAAAAAATTACTTTAGCATTCCCAAATAATTGGCTCGGGCCAAAAGCGAGAGGTCGTCTGTGACGTGTGGTGGAACAAACTTTTGTAATCCGCAAAGGCGCGGGGGGACTTGCCCGTAGCAGGCATTCGTCGCAGCCACAGAAATCATCTTTCCACACAACTCCTGGAAGTCTTGTGTGGTGAGCGGCGCGAGATATATCGGCCATCCGCACAGAGACGCTATGGTTCCGTAAATTATATTTTGAGCCCGACAGTAACACCACTCTCTCGCACGTTGGGCGTCTCTCCCCTCGTTTCGCCGAAGCATCATTTGGATGTTTTGACGCACATCTCTAGCTAGTAGAATATGTACTGGGCACCGGCTGAGTAATTCAATTAGACGAGGACACAATTCCAGGATCTGGGTGAGTGCCGCTTCTTGGAGGTCTTTGGATGGATCGGCGAATAATTTCATTATCATTCTCCATACGAGATTCGTCACTAGGCTTCTATCCATCACGTTTCCGGACTCTGGATTTTTCTTGCGTCAACGCCGAAACTAATTGGTACTGCAGTGACATGGTCTGACTAACATCTTTGGATTTAAAGGAGCCTATGTGCGTGGTCTTGACGATGTTTCCGCAAGCCGGATTCCAATTTCGTAGCGTCTCGGAGACGTGGGATAGCACAGTGGATTTTCCGGTGCATGCGGTGCCATCAAGTTGAGGAACTGTACCGCTGCGTAGCAATCTGTTTTCGAAAATGTTGTTGAATTTTGGAATATCGTCGAGATTTACCACATCGCGGCCAAAGAATCCTATCAACGCTCTGAGTTGTTCGATGGGAAAATAATGATCTAATCGTTCTCCTATTTCATTTTTAATTTGACCTTTCTCAATATCCAAACGTCTTTTCTCCAACAATACCAGAGTATTGGGAGACCATGGTAGAGACAGGTTTTTTGGCCAGCTTGTAAAATTTCCGCAACGGGTCCGCGCGCAGGGAATGGAAAGCAAAGTTGACCGATTCGGCAATCTCTTGAGGGCATCCAATTTCCACCAAAGCATCCAGAGGCGAATCTGATGCAAATAATTTCCCGCATTCTACGAATGCAAACCAAGAAAATTCCAGAGGTGACCAACACAGGAAAGGAATCCTCGTTAATGTAACATCAAATAACGGTGTTATGATGTTGCAAAATTCCTCGACTTCTTTACACGGCCATTTGGATCTCACCACACAATTCTTGTTGCCGTACAAAATTTTTCTGCATTTGAGAGTTTTCGCTTTACCGCATCTGATATCCAGAAGGGATGCGTATACTTCCTTGGAGATTTCCGAAAGCGCCATTGTTAAGTGTTCTTAATTTCTAGCAACCGCGAGTTGATCGTTTGCGATATAATGTATACAACGGCGGACAGAAATTATGCAAATATTTACGCCAATCAACGTTTGTCGTTGTTGGTTCTGAAAAAATTGCACACCGCAGCTCCACATTTAGCGTCGCACCTAGAGGTGGCAATTGGCCAAGCAGACCGAACTACGGATTATTACTACCCGAACAATTTTGCGCAAAGGGCCATAAAGGTGAAAATTAAGATTGGCGAAACTGCGTGTAATAAAATATCATGCAATTCTGCAAAAGCCGACGGTATTTGCGGTGTGACGGAAGAAGCTTCGTATTACAGAATCGGGGATGCTGATAATTTCCAACTTCAGTGTCAACCTGCATGTTTTAATCTCTCGAAAAAGGTTGAATATAACGATGGGGAAGCAAAAACTCAAATGGTGAATACGAAATTCCGCAACGGGAAATGTATCATACTTCCGTCCATAACTTCGTGGATGGAACACCCGCTGTATAGATCTTCACAGCGATACGAATCGCGAGTGAACGATTTACCCGTAGGCTTCAATCTAGGTCCTGAAAATCCCTTGACCACGTCCGGATTATCTTACGAGTATAACAAATCATACTGTGACTCGTTTTTCGACGAATGGAGCGCGGCGCAAAAAAATTGTGTAACAAGCATCTGGATGCGTTTAGCCAATGCTGTGGTCGGTGAGAGTATAATAAAATATGTTCGTGCTGGCATTCAAAAATTAGTTACTGGTTCCACGTTTATTCAACCAGACCTGGGACCCGTTCCCAGCATAGATAATGTATGGACGGTAAAAGGATGGAGTGAGGATATCAATACGTCATTTATTCTACCCGATCCCGAC
>NW_026962842.1:10000-28318 GCF_032445375.1 Bacillus rossius redtenbacheri
GCGCTCTTAGAAACTCGCATGGTACTTGGCGAGTGGATTTCAAATTATATGATCGGTGCCCACATTCGGGCGCGGCCCACTGCGGGAGCAGACCGTTGGCCCGTGGGCTCGCTGTGAACTAATTTGCCCACTGGTCCGAAAAGTATTCATTTCTAAACACCTTTGGCCAGGGCTGAAGACCGCGACTAACCCCTTTGAAACTTGTCTCTCAGGGAGCTGCGATCCATCAAACATTTCATTGTTAACAGAGGGGAACCATTACTTGGTTAAGACGATAGGACACGCGTTCCCCACCATTTCGCATCCAATCGAATTGCCGCACAAGAGCTCGTTACCTGAGAAAGGTATAGCATTGGCTCGCAGCTAGTGTATTGCAGTTCAGACAGATAGGCCACTTTAGATAGTTCTTAGTGTTCACAGTTATCACCAAGACTAGACCCATATGGATTTAATTCTTCAAGGAGCAGCGGTCCACCAATAAGAGAGATGAAGACATGTTTTCGGATGGCCACAACGCCCCCTCGCCACCCAAATGTGCATGTTTTAAGTGTACATTGGGAGTCGACGGAACATCGGGAGTCCGCTTGCTTTCTCCGGATCAGCTGCCACCCCCCTGATCTACCAGATAGACAAGAACATGTCTTCTCCACCAATCTCATCCACCGAAGCTCCGATCATGGCTTCTTCTACCTTTATACTGATATACCCCCACGGAGCAACATGCGGGCAAGGGAACTCTTGCTACCCTTCAGTAAAGCAGGTATCTCTTATAGATGGTGACTGCACCTTGGCCAGGATTGAAGACCGCGACTAACCCCTTTGAAACTTGTCTCTCAGGGAGCTGCGATCCATCAAACATTTCATTGTTAACAGAGGGGAACCATTACTTGGTTAAGACGATAGGACACGCGTTCCCCACCATTTCGCATCCAATCGAATTGCCGCACAAGAGCTCGTTACCTAAGAAAGGTATAGCATTGGCTCGCAGCTAGTGTATTGCAGTTCAGACAGATAGGCCACTTTAGATAGTTCTTAGTGTTCACAGTTATCACCAAGACTAGACCCATATGGAATTAATTCTTCAAGGAGCAGCGGTCCACCAATAAGAGAGATGAAGACATGTTTTCGGATGGCCACAACGCCCCCTCGCCACCCAAATGTGCATGTTTCAAGTGTACATTGGGAGTCGACGGAACATCGGGAGTCCGCTTGCTTTCTCCGGATCAGCTGCCACCCCCCTGATCTACCAGATAGACAAGAACATGTCTTCTCCGCCAATCTCATCCACCGAAGCTCCGATCATGGCTTCTTCTACCTTTATACTGATATACCCCCACGGAGCAACATGCGGGCAAGGGAACTCTTGCTACCCTTCAGTAAAGCAGGTATCTCTTATAGATGGTGACTGCACCTTGGCCAGGATTGAAGACCGCGACTAACCCCTTTGAAACTTGTCTCTCAGGGAGCTGCGATCCATCAAACATTTCATTGTTAACAGAGGGGAACCATTACTTGGTTAAGACGACCGGACACGCGTTCCCCACCATTTCGCATCCAATCGAATCGCCGCACAAGAGCTCGTTACCTGAGAAAGGTATAGCATTGGCTCGCAGCTTGTGTATTGCAGTTCAGACAGATAGGCCACTTTAGATAGTTCTTCGTGTTCACAGTTAAGACCACGGCTAGACCCATATGGAATTAATTCTTCAAGGAGCAGCGGTACACCAAGCATTTCATTGTGTACTAGAAAGCACCTCTACCATGTAACAAACATACGACCACCAAATTTCTGCTTACTTCCCCCAGCGGATAGTATTTGCTAGTATCATCCACAAAGTAAATCAATTTTTTCAATGTACCGCTTCTTGGGGGAACTGGGCATGAATCAATCAAGCATTTTGAGGTAGCATGTCCGCTTCACCGCGAGGTGCTCTGAATACCATTATACATTCTTTTTCATCATCCACTTTCAGACCACTACAAGACCCATACTGAATTAATTCCTCAAGGAGCTGCAGTCCACAAAACATTTTACTGTGTACTAGAGGGCACCTCCACCATGTAACAGAAAACATACAACCTTCTTAATTTAATTCTGCATTGTTTCCCAGACGATTTGTTAGCCATACAACAGTACCATCCACAGTAATTCACCTCTTTGAAATCCAATGCATTGTAGAGAAACTGAGGTGGTAGCATTCAAACCGTTCTGTAATGTTAATTCTGCTTCATAGAAAGGTGCTACAGGTTCCACAATAATTAATTGGATATTTTTGCAATATATATAGGGCGAGAAAACTCGGGGGGACTCCCTTTTCATTTATGTACATATTCTTTCCATATTGCAAATAATTCCAATTTTTCCCGATTGCATGTCCCCCTAATATACCCAAAATGGGCCTATCGATGGGTTCACAAAGGTACCCAAAATATGAGATTTTGACTGAAAGAGGCTGGCTAACTTCCGGGAACATGATCATAGGAAATAGGTCAAAATCCCGAATCGCAGTTGTTTACGAACAACCACGAACGGAGACTTAAAATAACCTATAAGGCTGGAATTCATGGGGCCTGTATAACAGGCATTTACACAGACTCTCGGGAGGGAGGGCTCTGTGGCCGGGAGAATTTTCTGGCTCCCCGCCCGAAACTTTTCAGAGTCCCTAATGCCTGCTTGAATGTGAATAAGCAGAGCCCGGTAGCTGATATTTTGCCGGGGTGTGGAGGCCCCGGTCGCCGCCAAATTCCTCTGGTCACAGCTTGTGTTAATACACATGTTAATTTTACATGCAAACCACCAATGACAATTTTCCTCGGCCGCGGAGGCCTCGGTCGCCGCCAGAATTTTCTGGTTCCCGCTCAATATATTGCAGAGTCCTGCAGGCCTGCTTCTGTAGGAATATGCAGAGCCCGGTAGCTGATATTTTGCCGGGGTGAGGAGGCCTCGGTCGCCGCCAAATTCCTCTCATCCCAGCTTGTGTTAATACACATGTTAATTTTACATGCAAAACCACCAATTACCATTTCCTCGGCCGCGGAGGCCTCGGTCGCCGGGAGATTTTCCTGGCTCCCCGCTCAATATACTGCACAGTCCCGCAGGCCTGTCTCCAGTGGAATACACACAGTCCGAGAGCCGAAAATTTGCCGGGGTGTGGAGGCCTCGGTCGCCAACAGATTGCCATAGGCTCTGGCTGCAATATTTACCGTGTATTTTTTCCCTCCAGAGACACCACTACACCCTATATAACCCAAAATGGGCCTTGACGCGTGTACACGCGGAGCCCGAGCGCCGAGAGTTCTCCCGGCGCGCGGAGGCCTCGGTCGCCGGGAGAATTTCAACGGCCCCTGCTCGAAATTTTTCTAAGTCCAGAATGCCTGCTTCTCCCAGCCTGTGTTAATACACATGTTAATTTAACATGTAAAATCACCAAGGACCATTTCCTCGGCCGCGGAGGCCTCGGTCACCGCCAGAATTTTCTGGCTGCCCGCTCCCCATGGGTAGACGCGCTGCCCAAGCGCCGAGAGTTCTCCCGGCCGCGGAGGCCTCGGTCGCCGGGAGAATTTCTCCGGCCCCTGCTCGAAATTTTTCAAAGTCCAGAATGCCTGCTTCTCCCAGCATGTGTTAATACACATGTTAATTTAACATGTAATATTACCAATGACCTTTTCCTCGGCCGCGGAGGCCTCGGTCGCCGCCAGAATTTTCTGGCTGCCCGCTCCCCATGGGTAGACGCGGAGCCCGAGCGCCGAGAGTTCTCCCGGCCGCGGAGGCCTCGGTCGCCGGGAGAATTTCTCCGGCCCCTGCTCGAAATTTTTCAAAGTCCAGAATGCCTAGTTCTCCCAGCCTGTGTTAATACACATGTTAATTTAACATGTAAAATTACCAAGGATTATTATCCCGGCCGCAGAGGCCTCGGTCGCCGCCAGAAATTTCTGGCTCCCCGCTCAATGTATTGCAGAGTCCCGCAGGCTTGCTTCTCCAAGCCTGTGTTAATACACATGTTAATTTAACATGTAAAATTACAGAGGATTATTTCCCCGGCCGCGGAGGCCTCGGTCGCCGCCAGAATTTTCTGGCTGCCCGCTCAATGTATTGCAGAGTCCCGCAGGCTTGCTTCTCCAAGCCTGTGTTAATACACATGTTAATTTAACATGCAAAATCACCAATGACAAATTCCTCGGCCGCGGAGGCCTCGATCGCCGGGAAAATGTTCTGGCTCCCTGCTCGAATTTTTTTTCTAAGTCCCGATTCGCTATTACAGGCTGGCGCACGGAGTCCGAGGGGCGTAAATATGCCGGGTAGTGGTGCCTTCCGTCGCCGAGACATTTTACAATTGCCTGGGAGCAGTATTTAACATGTTAATTTTTTCCCCTCGTGACACCACTACCCCCTATATAACGCAAAATGGGCCTTGCCAAGGGGGCGCGCAACGCCCGAGCGCGGGCGTTTTTCCCGGCCGCCGAGACCTCCATCGCCGGGAGAATGTCTTCAGCTATTTGCTAGATTTCCCGATTCGCCCCGCACGACAAACAACCACGAACGAGGTGGTTTTCGAGAGTTCTCCCGGCCGCGGAGGCCTCGGTCGCAGGGAGAATTTCCCTGGCCCCTGCTCGAAATTTTTCTAAGTCCAGAATGCCTGCATCTCCCAGCCTGTGTTAAAACACATGTTAATTTAACATGTAAAATTACCAATGACCATTTCCTCGGCCGCAGAGGCCTCGGTCGCAGCCAGAATTTTCTGGCTCCCTGCTCAATATATTGCAGAGTCCCGCATGCTTGCTTCTCCAAGCCTGTGTTAATACACATGTTAATTTAACATGTAAAATTACCGAGGATTATTTCCCCGGCCGCGGAGGCCTCGGTCGCCGCCAGAAATTTCTGGCTCCCCGCTCAATATATTGCAGCGACCCGCAGGCTTGCTTCTCCCAGCCTGTGTTAATACACATGTTAATTTAACATGTAAAATCACCAAGGACCATTTCCTCGGCCGCGGAGGCCTCGGTCGCCGCCAGAATTTTCTGGCTGCCCGCTCCCCATGTGTAGACGCGGAGCCCGAGCGCCGAGAGTTCTCCCGGCCGCGGAGGCCTCGTAGCCGGGAGAATTTCTCGGGCCCCTGCTCGAAATTTTTCTAAGTCCAGAATGCCTGCTTCTCCCAGCCTGTGTTAATACACATGTTAATTTAACATGTAATTTTACCAATGACCTTTTCCTCGGCCGCGGAGGCCTCGGTCGCCGCCAGAATTTTCTGGCTCCCGGCTCAATATATTACAGAGTCCCGCAGGCCTGTCTCCAGTGGAATACACACAGTCCGAGAGCCGAAAATTTGCCGGGGTGTGGAGGCCTCGGTCGCCAACAGATTGCCATAGGCTCTGGCTGCAATATTTACCGTGTATTTTTTCCCTCCAGAGACACCACTACCCCCTATAAAACCCAAAATAGGCCTTGCGGTGGGTACACGCAGAGCCCGAGCGCCGAAGTTCTCCCGGCCGCGGAGGCCTCGGTCGCCGGGAGAATTTCTCCGGCCCCTGCTCGAAATTTTTCAAAGTCCAGAATGCCTGCTTCTCCCAGCCTGTGTTAATACACATGTTAATTTAACATGTTAAATTATCGAGGATTATTTCCCCGGCCGTGGAGGCCTCGGTCGCCGCCAGAATTTTCTGGCTCCCCGCTCAATATATTGCAGAGTCCCGCAGGCTTGCTTCTCCCAGCCTGTGTTAATACACATGTTAATTTAACATGTAAAATCACCGAGGACCATTTCCTCGGCCGCGGAGGCCTCGGTCGCCGCCAGAATTTTCTGGCTCACCTCTCAATGTATTGCAGAGTCCCGCAGGCTTGGTTCTCCAAGCCTGTGTTAATACACATGTTAATTTAACATGTAAAATTACCGAGGATTATTTCCCCGGCCGCGGAGGCCTCGGTCGCCGCCAGAATTTTCTGGCTCCCCGCTCAATGTATTGCAGAGTCCCGCAGGCTTGGTTCTCCAAGCCTGTGTTAATACACATGTTAATTTAACATGTAAAATTACCGAGGATTATTTCCCCGGCCACGGAGGCCTCGGTCGCCGACAGAATTGTCTGGCTCCCTGCTCGAATTTTTTCTAAGTCCCGATTCGCTATTACAGGCTGGCGCACGGAGTCAGAGGGGCGGGAATTCGCCGGGTAGTGGTGCCTTCCGTCGCCGAGACATTTTTCTATTGCCTGGAAGCTGTATTTAACATGTTAATTTTTTCCCCCTCGGGACACCACTACCCCCTATATAACCCAACATGGGCCTTGCCGCGGGTACACGCGGAGCCCGAGCGCCGAGTGTTCTCCCGGCCGCGGAGGCCTCGGTCGCCGGGAGAATTTCTCCGGCCCCTGCTCGAAATTTTTCAAAGTCCAGAATGCCTGCTTCTCCCAGCCTGTGTTAATACACATGTTAATTTAACATGTTAAATTACCGAGGATTATTTCCCCGGCCGTGGAGGCCTCGGTCGCCGCCAGAATTTTCTGGCTCCCCGCTCAATATATTGCAGAGTCCCGCAGGCTTGCTTTTCCCAGCCTGTGTTAATACACATGTTAATTTAACATGTAAAATTACCAATGACCATTTCCTCGGCCGCAGAGGCCTCGGTCGCCGCCAGAATTTTCTGGCTCCCCGCTCAATGTATTGCAGAGTCCCGCAGGCATGCTTCTCCAAGCCTGTGTTAATACACATGTTAATTTAACATGTTAAATTACCGAGGATTATTTCCCCGGCCGTGGAGGCCTCGGTCGCCGCCAGAATTTTCTGGCTCCCCGCTCAATATATTGCAGAGTCCCGCAGGCTTGCTTTTCCCAGCCTGTGTTAATACACATGTTAATTTAACATGTAAAATCACCAAGGACCATTTCCTCGGCCGCGGAGGCCTCGGTCGCCGCCAGAATTTTCTGGCTTCCCGCTCCCCATGGGTAGACGCGGAGCCCGAGCGCCGAGAGTTCTCCCGGCCGCGGAGGCCTCGGTCGCCGGGAGAATTTCTCCGGCCCCTGCTCGAAATTTTTCAAAGTCTAGAATGCCTAGTTCTCCCAGCCTGTGTTAATACACATGTTAATTTAACATGTAAAATTACCAAGGATTATTATCCCGGCCGCAGAGGCCTCGGTCGCCGCCAGAAATTTCTGGCTCCCCGCTCAATGTATTGCAGCGTCCCGCAGGCTTGCTTCTCCAAGCCTGTGTTAATACACATGTTAATTTAACATGTAAAATTACAGAGGATTATTTCCCCGGCCGCGGAGGCCTCGGTCGCCGCCAGAATTTTCTGGCTGCCCGCTCAATGTATTGCAGAGTCCCGCAGGCTTGCTTCTCCAAGCCTGTGTTAATACACATGTTAATTTAACATGCAAAATCACCAATGACAAATTCCTCGGCCGCGGAGGCCTCGATCGCCGGGAAAATGTTCTGGCTCCCTGCTCGAATTTTTTTTCTAAGTCCCGATTCGCTATTACAGGCTGGCGCACGGAGTCCGAGGGGCGTAAATATGCCGGGTAGTGGTGCCTTCCGTCGCCGAGACATTTTACAATTGCCTGGGAGCAGTATTTAACATGTTAATTTTTTCCCCTCGGGACACCACTACCCCCTATATAACCCAAAATGGGCCTTGCCAAGGGGGCGCGCAACGCCCGAGCGCGGGCGTTTTTCCCGGCCGCCGAGGCCTCCATCGCCGGGAGAATGTCTTCAGCTATTTGCTAGATTTCCCGATTCGCCCCGCACGGCAAACAACCACGAACGAGGTGGTTTTCGAGAGTTCTCCCGGCCGCGGAGGCCTCGGTCGCCGGGAGAATTTCTCGGGCCCCTGCTCGAAATTTTTCTAAGTCCAGAATGCCTGCATCTCCCAGCCTGTGTTAAAACACATGTTAATTTAACATGTAAAATTACCAATGACCATTTCCTCGGCCGCAGAGGCCTCGGTCGCAGCCAGAATTTTCTGGCTCCCTGCTCAATATATTGCAGAGTCCCGCATGCTTGCTTCTCCCAGCCTGTGTTAATACACATGGTTATTTAACATGTAAAATTACCGAGGATTATTTCCCTGGCCGCAGAGGCCGCGGTCGCCGCCAGAATTTTCTGGCTCCCCGCTCAATGTATTGCAGAGTCCCGCAGGCTTGCTTCTCCAAGCCTGTGTTAATACACATGTTAATTTAACATGTAAAATTACCGAGGATTATTTCCCCGGCCGCGGAGGCCTCGGTCGCCGCCAGAATTTTCTGGCTCCCCGCTCAATATATTGCAGCGACCCGCAGGCTTGCTTCTCCCAGCCTGTGTTAATACACATGTTAATTTAACATGTAAAATTACCGAGGATTATTTCCCCGGCCGCGGAGGCTTCGGTCGCCGCCAGAATTTTCTGGCTCCCGGCTCAATATATTACAGAGTCCCGCAGGCCTGTCTCCAGTGGAATACACACAGTCCGAGAGCCGAAAATTTGCCGGGGTGTGGAGGCCTCGGTCGCCAACAGATTGCCATAGGCTCTGGCTGCAATATTTACCGTGTATTTTTTCCCTCCAGAGACACCACTACCCCCTATATAACCCAAAATGGGCCTTGCGGCGTGTACACGCGGAGCCCGAGCGCCGAAGTTCTCCCGGCCGCGGAGGCCTCGGTCGCCGGGAGAATTTCTCCGGCCCCTGCTCGAAATTTTTCAAAGTCCAGAATGCCTGCTTCTCCCAGCCTGTGTTAATACACATGTTAATTTAACATGTAAAATTACCGAGGATTATTTCCCCGGCCGCGGAGGCCTCGGTCGCCGCCAGAATTTTCTGGCTCCCCGCTCAATGTATTGCAGAGTCCCGCAGGCTTGCTTCTCCCAGCCTGTGTTAATACACATGTTAATTTAACATGTAAAATCATTGAGGACCATTTCCTCGGCCGCGGAGGCCTCGGTCGCCGCCAGAATTTTCTGGCTCCCCGCTCAATGTATTGCAGAGTCCCGCAGGCTTGCTTCTCCCAGCCTGTGTTAATACACATGTTAATTTAACATGTAAAATCAACAAGGACCATTTCCTCGGCCGCGGAGGCCTCGGTCGCCGCCAGAATTTTCTGGCTGCCCGCTCCCCATTGGTAGACGCGGAGCCCGAGCGCCGAGAGTTCTCCCGGCCGCGGAGGCCTCGGTCGCCGGGAGAATTTCTCCGGCCCCTGCTCGAAATTTTTCAAAGTCCAGAATGCCTGCTTCTCCCAGCATGTGTTAATACACATGTTAATTTAACATGTAATATTACCAATGACCTTTTCCTCGTCCGCGGAGGCCTCGGTCGCCGCCAGAATTTTCTGGCTGCCCGCTCCCCATGGGTAGACGCGCTGCCCGAGCGCCGAGATTTCTCCCGGCCGCGGAGGCCTCTGTCGCCGGGAGAATTTCTCTGGCCCCTGCTCGAAATTTTTCAAAGTCCAGAATGCCTAGTTCTCCCAGCCTGTGTTAATACACATGTTAATTTAACATGTAAAATTACCAAGGATTATTATCCCGGCCGCAGAGGCCTCGGTCGCCGCCAGAAATTTCTGGCTCCCCGCTCAATGTATTGCAGAGACCCGCAGGCTTGCTTCTCCAAGCCTGTGTTAATACACATGTTAATTTAACATGTAAAATTACCGAGGATTATTTCCCCGGCCGCGGAGGCCTCGATCGCCGCCAGAAATTTCTGGCTCCCCGCTCAATATATTGCAGCGACCCGCAGGCTTGCTTCTCCCAGCCTGTGTTAATACACATGTTAATTTAACATGTAAAATCACCAAGGACCATTTCCTCGGCCGCGGAGGCCTCGGTCGCCGCCAGAATTTTCTGGCTGCCCGCTCCCCATGTGTAGACGCGGAGCCCGAGCGCCGAGAGTTCTCCCGGCCGCGGAGGCCTCGGTCGCCGCCAGAATTTTCTGGCTCCCCGCTCAATGTATTGCAGAGTCCCGCAGGCTTGCTTCTCCAAGCCTGTGTTAATACACATGTTAATTTAACATGCAAAATCACCAATGACAATTTCCTCGGCCGCGGAGGCCTCCATCGCCGGGAGAATTTTCTGGCTCTCTGCTCGAATTTTTTCTAAGTCCCGATTCGCTATTACAGGCTGGCGCACGGAGTCCGAGGGGCGGAAATATGCCGGGTAGTGGTGCCTTCCGTCGCCGAGACATTTTACAATTGCCTGGGAGCAGTATTTAACATGTTAATTTTTTCCCCCTCGGGACACCACTACCCCCTATATAACCCAAAATGGGCCATGCAATGGGTGCCCACAACGCCCGAGCGCGGGCATTTTTCCCGGGCGCCGAGGCCTCGATCGCCGGGAGAATGTCTCCAGCTATTTGCATGATGTCCCGATTCGCCCCACAAGGCGAACAACCACGAACGAGGTGGTTTTCGTTCGTGGTTGTTTTCGTTCGTGGTTGTTTACTGTTCGTGGTTGTTTTCATTCGTGGTTGTTGTGCGTTCGTGGTTGTTGTCGTTCGGGGTTGTTTTCCGTTCGTGGTTGTTGTCGTTCGTGGTTGTTGTCGTTCGTGGTTGTTGTCGTTCGTGGTTGTTTTCCGTTCGTGGTTGTTTTACGTTCGTGGTTGTTTTCGAGGCAATTGGTACTTTGAAAATTTCAATCGGTTAGCTAGAAAAAATTCTCCCGGCGGTGATTGCCTTGATCGCCGGGAGAATTTTCTGGCTCCCCGATAAAATTTTTTCCAAGTCCCGATTCGCTCTTACTAGCTGGCGCACGGAGTCCGAGGGGCGGGAATTCGCCGGGTAGTGGTGTGTTCCGTCGCCGAGACATTTTCCTATTGCCTGGAAGCAGTATTTAACATGTTAATTTTTTCCCCCTCGGGACACCACTACCCCCTATATAACACAAAATGGGCCTTGCCGCGGGTACACCCGGAGCCCGAGCGCCGAGAGTTCTCCCGGCCGCAGAGGCCTCGGTCGCCGGGAGATTTTCTCCGGCCCCTGCTCGAAATTTTCCAAAGTCCAGAATGCCTGCTTCTCCCAGCCTGTGTTAATACACATGTTAATTTAACATGTAAAATCACCAAGGACCATTTCCTCGGCCGCGGAGGCCTCGGTCGCCGCCAGAATTTTCTGGCTGCCCGCTCCCCAAGGGTAGACGCGGAGCCCGAGCGCCGAGAGTTCTCCCGGCCGCGGAGGCCTCGGTCGCCGGGAGAATTTCTCCGGCCCCTGCTCGAAATTTTTCAAAGTCCAGAATGCCTGCTTCTCCCAGCATGTGTTAATACACATGTTAATTTAACATGTAATATTACCAATGACCTTTTCCTCGGCCGCGGAGGCCTCGGTCGCCGCCAGAATTTTCTGGCTGCCCGCTCCCCATGGGTAGACGCGGAGCCCGAGCGCCGAGAGTTCTCCCGGCCGCGGAGGCCTCGGTCGCCGGGAGAATTTCTCCGGCCCCTGCTCGAAATTTTTCAAAGTCCAGAATGCCTAGTTCTCCCAGCCTGTGTTAATACACATGTTAATTTAACATGTAAAATTACCAAGGATTATTATCCCGGCCGCAGAGGCCTCGGTCGCCGCCAGAAATTTCTGGCTCCCCGCTCAATGTATTGCAGAGTCCCGCAGGCTTGCTTCTCCAAGCCTGTGTTAATACACATGTTAATTTAACATGTAAAATTACAGAGGATTATTTCCCCGGCCGCGGAGGCCACGGTCGCCGCCAGAATTTTCTGGCTGCCCGCTCAATGTATTGCAGAGTCCCGCAGGCTTGCTTCTCCAAGCCTGTGTTAATACACATGTTAATTTAACATGCAAAATCACCAATGACAAATTCCTCGGCCGCGGAGGCCTCGATCGCCGGGAAAATGTTCTGGCTCCCTGCTCGAATTTTTTTTCTAAGTCCCGATTCGCTATTACAGGCTGGCGCACGGAGTCCGAGGGGCGTAAATATGCCGGGTAGTGGTGCCTTCCGTCGCCGAGACATTTTACAATTGCCTGGGAGCAGTATTTAACATGTTAATTTTTTCCCCTCGGGACACCACTACCCCCTATATAACCCAAAATGGGCCTTGCCAAGGGGGCGCGCAACGCCCGAGCGCGGGCGTTTTTCCCGGCCGCCGAGGCCTCCATCGCCGGGAGAATGTCTTCAGCTATTTGCTAGATTTCCCGATTCGCCCCGCACGGCAAACAACCACGAACGAGGTGGTTTTCGAGAGTTCTCCCGGCCGCAGAGGCCTCGGTCGCCGGGAGAATTTCTCGGGCCCCTGCTCGAAATTTTTCTAAGTCCAGAATGCCTGCATCTCCCAGCCTGTGTTAAAACACATGTTAATTTAACATGTAAAATTACCAATGACCATTTCCTCGGCCGCAGAGGCCTCGGTCGCAGCCAGAATTTTCTGGCTCCCTGCTCAATATATTGCAGAGTCCCGCATGCTTGCTTCTCCCAGCCTGTGTTAATACACATGGTTATTTAACATGTAAAATTACCGAGGATTATTTCCCTGGCCGCAGAGGCCGCGGTCGCCGCCAGAATTTTCTGGCTCCCCGCTCAATGTATTGCAGAGTCCCGCAGGCTTGCTTCTCCAAGCCTGTGTTAATACACATGTTAATTTAACATGTAAAATTACCGAGGATTATTTCCCCGGCCGCGGAGGCCTCGGTCGCCGCCAGAATTTTCTGGCTCCCCGCTCAATATATTGCAGCGACCCGCAGGCTTGCTTCTCCCAGCCTGTGTTAATACACATGTTAATTTAACATGTAAAATTACCGAGGATTATTTCCCCGGCCGCGGAGGCCTCGGTCGCCGCCAGAATTTTCTGGCTCCCGGCTCAATATATTACAGAGTCCCGCAGGCCTGTCTCCAGTGGAATACACACAGTCCGAGAGCCGAAAATTTGCCGGCGTGTGGAGGCCTCGGTCGCCAACAGATTGCCATAGGCTCTGGCTGCAATATTTACCGTGTATTTTTTCCCTCCAGAGACACCACTACCCCCTATATAACCCAAAATGGGCCTTGCGGCGGGTACACGCGGAGCCCGAGCGCCGAAGTTCTCCCGGCCGCGGAGGCCTCGGTCGCCGGGAGAATTTCTCCGGCCCCTGCTCGAAATTTTTCAAAGTCCAGAATGCCTGCTTCTCCCAGCCTGTGTTAATACACATGTTAATTTAACATGTAAAATTACCGAGGATTATTTCCCCGGCCGCGGAGGCCTCGGTCGCCGCCAGAATTTTCTGGCTCCCCGCTCAATGTATTGCAGAGTCCCGCAGGCTTGCTTCTCCCAGCCTGTGTTAATACACATGATAATTTAACATGTAAAATCATTGAGGACCATTTCCTCGGCCGCGGAGGCCTCGGTCGCCGCCAGAATTTTCTGGCTCCCCGCTCAATGTATTGCAGAGTCCCGCAGGCTTGCTTCTCCCAGCCTGTGTTAATACACATGTTAATTTAACATGTAAAATCAACAAGGACCATTTCCTCGGCCGCGGAGGCCTCGGTCGCCGCCAGAATTTTCTGGCTGCCCGCTCCCCATTGGTAGACGCGGAGCCCGAGCGCCGAGAGTTCTCCCGGCCGCGGAGGCCTCGGTCGCCGGGAGAATTTCTCCGGCCCCTGCTCGAAATTTTTCAAAGTCCAGAATGCCTGCTTCTCCCAGCATGTGTTAATACACATGTTAATTTAACATGTAATATTACCAATGACCTTTTCCTCGGCCGCGGAGGCCTCGGTCGCCGCCAGAATTTTCTGGCTGCCCGCTCCCCATGGGTAGACGCGCTGCCCGAGCGCCGAGAGTTCTCCCGGCCGCGGAGGCCTCGGTCGCCGGGAGAATTTCTCCGGCCCCTGCTCGAAATTTTTCAAAGTCCAGAATGCCTAGTTCTCCCAGCCTGTGTTAATACACATGTTAATTTAACATGTAAAATTACCAAGGATTATTATCCCGGCCGCAGAGGCCTCGGTCGCCGCCAGAAATTTCTGGCTCCCCGCTCAATGTATTGCAGAGTCCCGCAGGCTTGCTTCTCCAAGCCTGTGTTAATACACATGTTAATTTAACATGTAAAATTACCGAGGATTATTTCCCCGGCCGCGGAGGCCTCGGTCGCCGCCAGAAATTTCTGGCTCCCCGCTCAATATATTGCAGCGACCCGCAGGCTTGCTTCTCCCAGCCTGTGTTAATACACATGTTAATTTAACATGTAAAATCACCAAGGACCATTTCCTCGGCCGCGGAGGCCTCGGTCGCCGCCAGAATTTTCTGGCTGCCCGCTCCCCATGTGTAGACGCGGAGCCCGAGCGCCGAGAGTTCTCCCGGCCGCGGAGGCCTCGGTCGCCGCCAGAATTTTCTGGCTCCCCGCTCAATGTATTGCAGAGTCCCGCAGGCTTGCTTCTCCAAGCCTGTGTTAATACACATGTTAATTTAACATGCAAAATCACCAATGACAATTTCCTCGGCCGCGGAGGCCTCCATCGCCGGGAGAATTTTCTGGCTCTCTGCTCGAATTTTTTCTAAGTCCCGATTCGCTATTACAGGCTGGCGCACGGAGTCCGAGGGGCGGAAATATGCCGGGTAGTGGTGCCTTCCGTCGCCGAGACATTTTACAATTGCCTGGGAGCAGTATTTAACATGTTAATTTTTTCCCCCTCGGGACACCACTACCCCCTATATAACCCAAAATGGGCCATGCAATGGGTGCCCACAACGCCCGAGCGCGGGCATTTTTCCCGGGCGCCGAGGCCTCGATCGCCGGGAGAATGTCTCCAGCTATTTGCATGATGTCCCGATTCGCCCCACAAGGCGAACAACCACGAACGAGGTGGTTTTCGTTCGTGGTTGTTTTCGTTCGTGGTTGTTTACCGTTCGTGGTTGTTTTCATTCGTGGTTGTTGTGCGTTCGTGGTTGTTGTCGTTCGGGGTTGTTTTCCGTTCGTGGTTGTTGTCGTTCGTGGTTGTTGTCGTTCGTGGTTGTTGTCGTTCGTGGTTGTTTTCCGTTCGTGGTTGTTTTACGTTCGTGGTTGTTTTCGAGGCAATTGGTACTTTGAAAATTTCAATCGGTTAGCTAGAAAAAATTCTCCCGGCGGTGATTGCCTTGATCGCCGGGAGAATTTTCTGGCTCCCCGATAAAATTTTTTCCAAGTCCCGATTCGCTCTTACAAGCTGGCGCACGGAGTCCGAGGGGCGGGAATTCGCCGGGTAGTGGTGCGTTCCGTCGCCGAGACATTTTCCTATTGCCTGGAAGCAGTATTTAACATGTTAATTTTTTCCCCCTCGGGACACCACTACCCCCTATATAACACAAAATGGGCCTTGCCGCGGGTACACCCGGAGCCCGAGCGCCGAGAGTTCTCCCGGCCGCAGAGGCCTCGGTCGCCGGGAGAATTTCTCCGGCCCCTGCTCGAAATTTTCCAAAGTCCAGAATGCCTGCTTCTCCCAGCCTGTGTTAATACACATGTTAATTTAACATGTAAAATTACCAAGGACCATTTCCTCGGCCGCGGAGGCCTCGGTCGCCGCCAGAATTTTCTGGCTGCCCGCTCCCCATGGGTAGACGCGGAGCCCGAGCGCCGAGAGTTCTCCCGGCCGCGGAGGCCTCGGTCGCCGGGAGAATTTCTCCGGCCCCTGCTCGAAATTTTTCAAAGTCCAGAATGCCTGCTTCTCCCAGCATGTGTTAATACACATGTTAATTTAACATGTAATATTACCAATGACCTTTTCCTCGGCCGCGGAGGCCTCGGTCGCCGCCAGAATTTTCTGGCTGCCCGCTCCCCATGGGTAGACGCGGAGCCCGAGCGCCGAGAGTTCTCCCGGCCGCGGAGGCCTCGGTCGCCGGGAGAATTTCTCCGGCCCCTGCTCGAAATTTTTCAAAGTCCAGAATGCCTAGTTCTCCCAGCCTGTGTTAATACACATGTTAATTTAACATGTAAAATTAACAAGGATTATTATCCCGGCCGCAGAGGCCTCGGTCGCCGCCAGAAATTTCTGGCTCCCCGCTCAATGTATTGCAGAGTCCCGCAGGCTTGCTTCTCCAAGCCTGTGTTAATACACATGTTAATTTAACATGTAAAATTACAGAGGATTATTTCCCCGGCCGCGGAGGCCTCGGTCGCCGCCAGAATTTTCTGGCTGCCCGCTCAATGTATTGCAGAGTCCCGCAGGCTTGCTTCTCCAAGCCTGTGTTAATACACATGTTAATGTAACATGCAAAATCACCAATGACAAATTCCTCGGCCGCGGAGGCCTCGATCGCCGGGAAAATGTTCTGGCTCCCTGCTCGAATTTTTTTTCTAAGTCCCGATTCGCTATTACAGGCTGGCGCACGGAGTCCGAGGGGCGTAAATATGCCGGGTAGTGGTGCCTTCCGTCGCCGAGACATTTTACAATTGCCTGGGAGCAGTATTTAACATGTTAATTTTTTCCCCTCGGGACACCACTACCCCCTATATAACCCAAAATGGGCCTTGCCAAGGGGGCGCGCAACGCCCGAGCGCGGGCGTTTTTCCCGGCCGCCGAGGCCTCCATCGCCGGGAGAATGTCTTCAGCTATTTGCTAGATTTCCCGATTCGCCCCGCACGGCAAACAACCACGAACGAGGTGGTTTTCGAGAGTTCTTCCGGCCGCGGAGGCCTCGGCCGCCGGGAGAATTTCTCCGGCCCCTGTTCGAAATTTTTCTAAGACCAGAATGCCTGCATCTCCCAGCCTGTGTTAATACACATGTTAATTTAACATGTAAAATCACCAAGGACCATTTCCTCGGCCGCGGAGGCCTCGGTCGCCGCCAGAATTTTCTGGCTGCCCGCTCCCCATGGGTAGACGCGGAGCCCGAGCGCCGAGAGTTCTCCCGGCCGCGGAGGCCTCGGTCGCCGGGAGAATTTCTGCGGCCCCTGCTCGAAATTTTTCAAAGTCCAGAATGCCTGCTTCTCCCAGCATGTGTTAATACACATGTTAATTTAACATGTAATATTACCAATGACCTTTTCCTCGGCCGCGGAGGCCTCGGTCGCCGCCAGAATTTTCTGGCTGCCCGCTCCCCATGGGTAGACGCGGAGCCCGAGCGCCGAGAGTTCTCCCGGCCGCGGAGGCCTCGGTCGCCGGGAGAATTTCTCCGGCCCCTGCTCGAAATTTTTCAAAGTCCAGAATGCCTGCTTCTCCCAGCATGTGTTAATACACATGTTAATTTAACATGTAAAATTACCAAGGATTATTATCCCGGCCGCGGAGGCCTCGGTCGCCGCCAGAATTTTCTGGCTCCCCGCTCAATATATTGCAGAGTCCCGCAGGCTTGCTTCTCCCAGCCAGTGTTAATACACATGTTAATTTAACATGTAAAATCACCGATGACCATTTCCTCGGCCGCGGAGGTCTCGGTCACCGCCAGAATTTTCTGGCTCCCTGCTCGAATTTTTTCTAAGTCCCGATTCGCTATTATAGGCTGGCGCACGGATTCCGAGGGGCGGGAATTCGCCGGGTAGTGGTGCCTTCCGTCGCCGAGACATTTCTCTATTGCCTGGAAGCTGTATTTAACATGTTAATTTTTACCCCTCGGGACACCACTACCCCCTATATAACCCAAAATGGACCTTGCCGCGGGTACACGCGGAGCCCGAGCGCCGAGAGTTCTCCCGGCCGCGGAGGCCTCGGTCGCCGCCAGAATTTTCTGGCTCCCCGCTCAATGTATTGCAGAGTCCCGCAGGCTTGCTTCTCCAAGCCTGTGTTAATACACATGTTAATTTAACATGCAAAATCACCAATGACAATTTCCTCGGCCGCGGAGGCCTCCATCGCCGGGAGAATTTTCTGGCTCTCTGCTCGAATTTTTTCTAAGTCCCGATTCGCTATTACAGGCTGGCGCACGGAGTCCGAGGGGCGGAAATATGCCGGGTAGTGGTGCCTTCCGTCGCCGAGACATTTCTCTATTGCCTGGAAGCTGTATTTAACATGTTAATTTTTTCCCCTCGGGACACCACTACCCCCTATATAACCCAAAATGGGCCTTGCCATGGGTGCGCGCAACGCCCAAACGCGCGCGTTTTTCCCGGCCGCCGAGGCCTCGATCGCCGGGAGAATGTCTCCAGCTATTTGCTTGATTTCCCGATTCGCCCCGCACGGCAAACAACCACGAACGAAAACAACCACGAATAGAGCAAAATTGCTATTTCTCAAGAACTTCTGTGTGGACGTGGCTGCTGCTTCTGCCACAGCTTCTCGGAAGGAAAATACGTCATTACTGATCCAAGCTAATATATTTTTACTGAATATATTAAAAAAAAAAAAAAAGTTAAAAAAAAAAAAACACTGTTTCTATGGAAAACAAAATTTCAAAATAGAAAATAAATTTGAATTAAAAATATTTTAAGATTAATTAATAAATATAAATTAATATTAGTATATATAAAAAAATTATTTTATT